>NC_023752.2:40745525-41045525 GCF_000499845.2 Phaseolus vulgaris
AGGGTGCTGGAAACAGCGGCGGCGGCCAGGAAGGACCAGAGGACTCGCCATCCTTACGATAGGAGGAACAAGGGAAGGAGCCAAGCACGCCAGCAACCAGCACGCCGGGAATACAATCGCCCGCCTAAGCACAAGTTTGTCATGGGACTGGCGGATCTGATCGCCATTCCTATATCTGCTAGGTTGAAAGCGCCTGAGAAGGTGGGCGACAAGGTGCTGGGGTCAAAGCCAGATGCCTGGTGTGAGTTTCACCAAGGCTTTGGCCACACTTTGGACTCGTGTTTGTCTTTGGGATATCAGCTCGACGATCTGGTTAAGAGCGGGTTCCTAAATGACTATCTGCTGGACAGGAGGACGGGGGGAGCGTCGAGTTCCCAGCCAGCAGGTGGAGAAGCCCAGCAACACGAGATGCCTATCCACGGGGAGATCCACACCATTGCAGGGGGCTTCTCAGGTGGTGGATGCACCGCATCGCAGAGGAAGAAGTACGCGCGATCGGTGATGACAGTGGATATGTTTGAAGATCACTCGCCGGAAGTGGACATTACGTTCACCAAGCAGGATCTTCGGGACGTTGTGCCATGACAACGATCCCATAGTCATTTTGTTGGTTACGGCGGGAAGGAAGGTCCACAGAGTTCTGGTGGACCAAGGAAGCTCGGCAGACGTGATGTTCTGGCCGACTTTCACGCAGCTGGAGTTGCCCCTTGACCAGCTAAGGCCCTATGGAGGGTGCCTATATGGGCTGGTGACCAGGTGGAGGTCAGGGGTACATTGAGCTGAGAACCACGTTTACAGATGAGGCTGGGTCGAGGACGGAGAAAATCAAGTACCTCATTGTAACGCTCCTTCAGCATACAACATCCTGTTGGGAAGGCCCACGCTTAACAGGATAGGCGCATCCGTCGACCGGCACATGAAGGTAAAGTTGCCGTCTATGGAGGGGTGGTGATCACGATCAAGTCTGATCAGAAAGAAGCGAAAAAGTGCTATGAGAATAGCCTGAAAAACAAGAGGTCGGTGAGTTATGTAACAACCACCCCACCTCCCGGTGTGAAGCCCAGATCGACGGTAACAGAGGAGGCCGCCGGAAGAGATGTGGAGATGGTGGACGCTGAGCTGGGGAGAGGAATGCTGGTCTGGAGGAGGAAGAGGCGCGGAATCGCCCTGAGGAAGCGAGGGCAGGGAATCGCCAGGGCGGTGATCGCCAGAGAATCCAGGCCAAAACCTGTCGAGCAGTGGCTCGAAAAGGAGATCGGAGGAAGATCTTCAAAGCTGGGAAGCTCTCTAGAGGTCGAGCTCCAGGACCAGATCGCCAAGGTGATTGAGCCGGCATCTGGACGCGTTTGCATGGTCCGCTTCGGACATGCCCGGGATTGATCCCGACTTCTTGTGCCATCATCTGGCGATGGACAATTTGGTGAAACCAGTGCGACAAAGGAGAAGAAAGTTCAACGAGGAGAGGAGGCAGGCGATCAGGGACGAAACACAGAAACTCCTCGCTGCAGGCCACATCAGGGAAGTCCAGTACCCTGAATGGCTGGCAAATGTCGTGCTGGTAAAGAAGAGTAACGGGAAATGGCGCATGTGCGTCGATTTCACCGACCTGAACAAAGCTTGCCCAAAGGATTCGTATCCTTTACCAAGCATTGATGCCCTGGTCGATAGTGCTGCAGGGTGCAAGTTGCTGAGTTTCCTGGATGCCTTCTCGGGATACAATCAGATCAAGATGCATCCATGGATGAAGAGAAGACAGCCTTCATGACGGAGAGATCGTGCTACTGCTATAAGGTGATGCCGTTTGGGCTGAAGAACGCGGGGGCCACGTACCAGAGGCTGATGGATCGAGTACTTGCACCAATGCTGGGAAGGAACGTGCAAGCTTACGTCGATGACATGGTCGTGACTCGCCGGAAAAAAGCAAGCACGTTGCAGACTTGGAAGAGTTGTTCACGACGATCGCCAAGTTCAGATTGAAGCTGAATCCGGAGAAATGTATTTTCGGCGTGGAGGCTGGAAAGTTTTTGGGTTTCCTCTTGACTGAAAGAGGAATAGAAGCCACCCAGACAAGTGTACCGCCATCTTGGCGATGAGGAGCCCAGCTATGGTGAAAGAAGTCCAGCAGCTAACAGGTCGGATGGCAGCCCTATCTCGCTTCGTGTCAGCTAGCTGAGAAAAGGGGCATCCCTATTTTCAGTGTCTGCGGCGCAATAATAAGTTCGTTTGGACGAAAGAGTGCGAGGAGGCTTTCGTCAAACTGAAGGAGTAATCTGGCGAGCCGCCGGTCTGTGCAAACCGCTGGTGGGAATCCCTCTCAGGTTGTATTTTGCTGTAACTGAGAGGGCGGTGAGTGCGGTGCTCGCCCAGGAATCAAGATCAGGCTCAGAAGCCTATTTATTTTGTGAGCAAGGTGTTGCAGGGCCCAGAAACGAGATATCAGGCCCTGGAGAAGGCTGCGCTGGCTGTGGTATTTTCGGCGAGGAGGTTGCGCCACTACTTCATAGTTTCACAATACTGGTGATGACTGACCTGCCCATCCAGAAGGCCTTGAAGAAACCTGACGTTGCGGGGAAGGATGGTGAAGTGGGCAGTAGAGTTGTCAGAGTTTGATATTAAATATGAGCCCCGAGGCCCCGATCAAGGGGCAAATCTTTGCAGATTTCATGGTCGAGCTCTCATCTGAGGGCAACGCGAGTTGAAGGGGACGATTTCGTTGGGTACTCTCGGTGGATGGATCGTCGAACCAGCAGGGTAGCGGTGCTGGAGTCATTTTGGAAGGACCCAACAGCGTGCTGATCGCAATCTTGAGATTTGCCTTCAAAGCCAGTACAATCAAGCAGAGTATGAGGCGCTGATCGCCAGAATTTTGCTGGCCAAGGAGATGGGAGCTAAGGTGCTGATGGCTAAGAGTGACTCGCTGCTGGTCACGGGGCAAGTAACAGGCGAGTTCCAGGCTAAAGATCCACAAATGGCGGCTTACTTGGCGTATGTGCAGGAATTGAAGAGTTCCTTTGCTCCTTTGAAGTAGTACATGTGCCCAGAGAGCAGAATGCCCGAGCTGACTTGCTTGCTAAGCTCGCCAGCTCAGGCAAGGGGGGTAGGCAGAGGAGGTGATTCAAGAAACTCTGAAGACGCAAGGGCATTTGTAGCAGATCACCTGGTCCTTCAGATAAGCAAGTCGACAAAGAAAGCAGCGAGAAGCCATAAGTCCTTGACGCAAGAAACTCTGAGATCGCCGAGAATTAGAGCATGTCGAGGAGAGAAGGTGAATATGGCGCAGGTATGTGCCATCCATGAGCCAGACACTGGATAACCAGTACAAGCGGTGGCCTGGCAGATGGCCTCCTCCCACTGGATCGACAGAAGCTAGGAAGGTAAAGAAAATTCCAGCAAGTACACATTGATTGATGGCGATCTGTACAGGTTTGGGTTCACTCACCCACCTGGAATGCGTACACGGCGAGAAGTGCACGAGGATCATGGCAGAGCTCCAGAGGGTATATGCGGAAGCCACGTTGGGGGTCGAGCTCTGGCCGCGAGGACTCTCCGTGCAGGCTACTACTGGCCATCGATGAGAGAAGATTGCAAGAAGTATGCCCAGTGTTGCAAACAATGCCAACAGCACGCCGATTGGCACAAGGCACTCCCGAGGAGTTGAAGTCGATCTATAGCCCTTGGCCGTTTCATACTTGGGGAATCGACATCCTGGGACCTTTCCCGCTGGCGATCAGGCAGATGAAGTACTTGGTGGTGGCGATTGAGTATTTCACCAAGTGGATTGAAGCAGAACCAGTGGCCCAGATCACCGCACACAAGATCGAAGGTTTCGTGTGGAAGAACATCGTGTGCCGGTTTGGAGTGCCTAAACGCCTGGTGTCGGATAATGGGACGCAGTTTGCAAGCTACCTGTTGAAGAAGCTTTGCGAAGGAGTGGAATTCAACAAGTGTTTGCATCCGTCGAGCACCTCAGACAAATGGCCAGGTGGAGTCAGCTAATCGGGTGTTGTTGAGAGGTTTGAAGAGAAGGCTTGAGAAAGCCAAGGGAAGTTGGGCTGAGGAGGTGCCCCGTATAGTCTGGGCGTACCACACCACCGAGCAGTCAGGAACCCATGAGACCCCGTTCAGCTTGGTCTGTGGGTGTGATGCCATGATTCCAGTGGAGATCCAGGAGAGCTCGCCGAGATTCCAGAACTTCGTAGAGGAAGACTCGAATGAAGAGAGAAGGCTGAACCTGGATCTACTGGATGAGGTCAGGGAAGAGGCGAGGTTGAAGGCTGAAGCCGTGAAGAGAAGGATTGAACGAAGATACAACTCGAAGGTGATGCAAGGCAGTTTAGAGAAGGCGACTTGGTGATGAGGAAGGCCCACCAGTACGAGATGGAGAATAAACTGTCACCCAAGTGGACTGGACCGTTCAGAATAACCGAGGCGCTCGGGAACGGCGCCTACCGCTTAGAGACGCTGGAAGGAGGGGCGATTCCTCGCACCTGGAACGCCACACACCTGAAGTTGTACTATAGTTAAGAGCTTTGTAAGTAAAGACAAACACAAAGTCATATTACAATGTCTCTGATGAAACAGTTTGAAGGGGGCACTCTTTTTTCCCTAAGGAGGGTTTTTAACGAGGCCACCCAATAAAGAAGAGTTTTCGAAGTATAAGGCGTTTTCAGATTGCATGTGTGCTATTTTCCAAAAGTTTTGAAGAAAGACCTTGTCACTTAGTACGTGATTTAAGGCAAGTAAAGATATATGGTGCTTTCTAAAAAGTTTTAAGTCCTCATCGTTTTTCGGCGATTGGAGGCACAGTTAAGTTTTTAAGTCCTCATCGTTTTTTCCGGGCGATTGGATGGGCACCAGTTAAAGTTTTTAAGTCCTCATCGTTTTTCGGCGATTGGAGGCACCAGTTAAGTTTTAGTCCTCATCGTTTTTCGGCGATTGGAGGCACCAGTTAAAGTTTTTAAGTCCTCATCGTTTTTCGGCGATCGGAGGCACCAGTAAAAGACCTCAACGCCCTCGCGCGTTCTGAGGCAAGAAAAGACCTCCTCGCCGTCGAGCGAGTGCAGGCGAGGAAGAGTGAAAAGTCCTCGTGTTTCTAGGGGCGAGAAGATGTAACCCCTGGGGCAATGTAGAGGCACCAGTAAAAAGTCCTCCGTGTTTCTGGGGGCGAGAAGATGTAACCCCTGGGGCAATGTAGAGGCGAGTTTAAAGACCTTCTCGCCGATGAGCGAGTTCAGGCAAGTTAAAGACCTTCTCGCCGATGAGCGAGTTCAGGCGAGTTCAAAGACCTTCTCGCCTACATGCGAGCTTAGGCAAGATAAAATCCTTCTCGTCTCGAACGAGTTCAGGTATGGTGCAGAGGGTGGAAGAAGTTTGGAAGGTGGCTAAGGTAGGTTCGAAGAGAACGCCTAGTCACCCGGTCTTTCGTTCTGAAGTTCAGGGAGGCAAAAAGGATCCCAAAAGGCGTTTCTACCCCCAGATAAAGAAACAATGGCCAAAGCATGAGGCTAGAAAGAGGCTGATATCATCAAGAGTCTTTGGCGATCAGGAAGAGTTCGAACAGCGGCGGGAAGGTTAAAGACCTGTTTGATGAAGCAGGTCGAGTGGAGCGGTGTTTAAGCCAGCAACTGAGTTACAGTTCATTGCTTGAGGGATATTTTTACGATAAGGTTAATTGCCTTAAGATTACGAATTGTTAAGTGTTTGTTGCTTAGGGCTGAAGTGATCCGAAGCAGTTAAGTCAAAGGTTGTACCTACAGTTTTCCTAAGTCATTTCTTTGAAATTAAACAAGCAAGGAAAGTTGAAGCAAGTGAAGAAGTTATAAAAGGAAAACGTAAACCTTTGTCATTAACAGATAGCAGTGAATAACAGTTCAGAACATATATACGAGGGGACATAAAGTTTTTACAAGTTATAATACAAGGGAAAGCACTAAGGTAGTAGATGAAGAAGAGTTGATTAATCTTCAGCAGGAACGACTTTTCCATCCACCACTTCATTGTTCAGCGACACCATGCTGAGATCCAGGTCGGGGAATAGGCAAGCAAATTGTTCCCGCGCAGCTTCGAATCCAGCAGCCAGAATTTGAGCAGAGTTTAGCTTGAGTTCTTCAATTTGCTTCTGAAGTTCCTCAATCCGCTTCTTGAGGTCTTCAGTTTGCTCTTTCAGCTCTTTATTCTGTTGCTCCAGCTCTTCAACCTGTTTTTTGAGTTGTTCGTTGGTCTATTGAGCCTGGAGAAGGTCTTCAGTAACCTTCTTGGATTCCGCTTGTGCTTGGGCCAATTCAGCAGCCACCTTCCCTTCTCTTTGTTGGCCTCGGCAAGATCAGCTATGGCGTCGTCCCTCGCCTTTTCCACTTGCCCAAGGAATTTCTCTCGGTCGACTGACCTCTGCTCCAATTTTTGCACCTTAGCGGCGTCAGCTTTCATGAGAGCCTCCAGGTCAACCACCCTGACGCGAAGAGGCACAATCTTGCTCTCCAGTTCGACCTTCTCTTGAGCAAGTTGATGCACCTTGTGGCGAAGGTCAGTGGCCTCCTTGCGCGCCAGCCTGAGCTCGGTGTTCATTGCATCCTCACTCGGGAGTGTTCGATTTCTGCGAGCGTCAGGTTGAAAGACAACTTCTCCACCTCGACCTCATGGTGCTGTTCTCGGTTTTGAGGTTGAAGAGGTCGTCTTGGAGCCTCCTGGTTGAGCTCTCCACAGCTCTGTTATGATCGCCGGGATATCTTCTGCTATGGTCTTCAGCTTAGCAGATAGAGGCTCCCACATCCTTGTGACCTCCAAAGGAGGTTTGCTGCTTGGAGAGGCACCAGGTGAGCCTGTTGTTGGTTCTCGTCGCCACTTTCCTTAGCGGGTTCTTCAGTAGGCGCTTCTTGGCGTGGCGACGGAATCGGGGATTCGGTGATCAGAATCGGAGAGGTGTGAGCAACCTCATCCCCGATTGGAGCAACTTCTGCAGCTGAGGCGTTTGAAGGGGGACCCTTCCAGCCGACACATATGGTGTAGAGGCGCTTGGGGGGTCCTCCATGAAGTTTGGCTCTTGGGCCTCAGCTGCAGGTGGCGCAGTGGCCAGTGGGACCGCTTGACTGGAGAGGCAGGAGCTGTGGGGGTGGCGATGATGGAGGAGGAGCAGGCGTCGATGGAGGTGTTGAGGTTGGAAGAGGGGGTGAGCAGGCGGTGAAGAAGGTGCCACCCTCTTCCTCTTTGAGACCAAACCGTCTTCTGTGGCCTCGTCATCTTCTTCCTCTTCCTCGGGGATCACCTGAGGGCTTTCCTTTAGGTCTCTTGAGGACCAATTTCTTGCGTTGGGCAGGTTCCTTGGGTGGCGAGGGACGATGGCTGTCTCCACCACCGAGTTGGGCACCGTTTGAGAACCCGTCGCCAACCCGTGGTTTCGGGCGAGCGCCTTCAGTTCAGCGAGCCATGCCTTTGGCCCAACATGTTGTCTGCATGGAACGAAAATGCATGGGTTAACTCGGGAAAAAACAAATGCATAAGGTAAGTACACAGCAAAGCAGATGATATGTGCAGGAAAGATAAAACCAAAGTCTTGCGCATAACGCGCAAGACGCCCAGAAACAGCTAAACAGAAGCAGTATTAAAACAACAGTTTTTAATGTTCTAACCTATTCGAATTTCTAGCTGGTCTTCGTAGAATTCGAAGCAATCAAGGTGGTGGTAAGGAAAGTAATGTTGGCGTCCGCCACCCTTTTCCAGAAGAGACAGAGATCTCTGTCCAATGCTCCCATGCTGTCAGGACTTCTGGGTCTCCTGAAGCAGCTCTTGGATCTTTCTTCCCCTTATCCACCCAGTATAAGGGGAAGCCGTCGAGAAGGGAGGCGTCCTTGTCATTCGCGCGCACTTGAACGAATCTCCCTTTCCAGTCTTTATAGGACTGCTGGAAGATGGCAAAGATGGACCTCCCAGCGATCGCGTTCAAGCTTACCACAGGCGGTCTCCTGGGTGCTTGGCTTCGAAGAGGAACAGGAACACGTCCACCGATGCGGGCAACCCAGATGGTCGCACATCACTTCGAAGCTCGCACAAACGCCCAGCTGTTGGGATGGAGCTGGGCGGCGGCGATGTTGAGCTCGGTAAGGAGCTCCCTTTCGAAACGGGTGAAAGGGAACTTGAGCTTCACCTTCTTGAATAAGGTTGTGTAGACGAAGCAGAAGGGCCCGTCAGCACTCACCTTGTCATCGGCACAAACGGGCAGATCGGGGGGGCAAGGTAGCACTATCATTTTCTCATCGTGCTCCTTATGAAACGTCTGGTTAGGCTCATCCCCCTTTGTCAGCCGCAAAACTGCTCCAGCAGTGTTCACAGAAGATGTCTCCTTCAGAAGGGTCGAGTTGGCCCAAGGATACAGGGTTTTGAAGTCTGGCAAGGGAACAGGGGCTCCTCCGGCATAGGTGGAGTCGCCTGGGCCAGGTTAGGGCGGGAAGACGCAGGCCTCTCAGCCTGCGAAGATGAAGCGCCACGAACTCGTGGTGGGTCGTGTGCTTGTGAAGGGGGATTTCGTGATGAAGGAGGAGGATTCAGGGTGATCTTTGTGCGAGTCATGGTAGCAGCTGCAAAGGAAGAAGAAAGGAAAAATGATCAAGGGTTACAGAGGCTGACTCAATCATAGAAGGAAGGTGAAAAACGAACGAATGTAGGTTCGTTGCGACGATTGACGAACCCTAAGTTACGCAGAAGGAGAAATGGAAAAACAACCCACAGCGTATGCACCAGGCAGTTACAGGATGATGCGAATCGGTTAAAATGCAAGGAAAACCAGCAGAAGAAGGAAAGTAGGTACCTTTTGATGATCAGGAAGATGATGAAGGTTATGGTGATTCAGAATGCTGGAGAGCGCTGAGAGTTTTTCACAGAAGAAAGTTAGAGCGTTCATGAATGCGAGGGAAAGTGATGGAACAGTGTTGAGTGAAAAATGGGTTTAAGGGTTTTTTCGAAATGGGTTTAGGAAGCGCAAACGGCAACTGAAGAGAGCCGTTGATGAAGCCACGTGTCGAGCGATGAGTGAGGGGTTGGTGGAGCGTCAGAGCAGCAGAAGGTACAACCGCTTGGAATTCTGCGTCAGTGCCACGTAGATCGGTGTTGACGTGGCTCTTTCAGTCTTTTCGCTAGACAAGTCTTCGCTTAAGACTGGGGGGCTTGTGTACCGCCCTGGTAGTCGGGAGTGATGACGTGGCATCCTGCTACAGTATAGGCGTGTTGACAAGGCGCCAGGTTGGCAGAAGGGAAGGAAGTCGGGGGGCTCGTGTAGTCGCCAGTTGTTAAATTGGCGTGTTCCGATCTCCAGCTTACCAGAATCGGCGATCACCAGGTTAAAGATGAAGTCGCCAGATGTAGATTCAGGCGACCTAGTCATTGGAGATCGCCAGAGCAAGCCATCGCCAAAGATGAAGGAGAAGCAGATTATGAAGGCGGCCGGCGAGACCACAGGGAAGGTGTATGAAGGCCCCTAACTCGCCAGTTCCAGTAGAGATCGCACTCCCAAGTTAGCTATGCACTGGGCAGTACCATGCATAAGTAACTTAGCCAAAATGAGAGTAGAAGCAGCGCCAAGTCAAGGAGGCTCCAGATGATGGCACGTGTACGACTGGATGCGAGCCACGTGTCCAGGACTGTAACTGCCCAGGAGAGAGAAAACAACCAGGTATATAAGGGTTCTCAACGAACTTTCTGAGGTACGCACGTTCAGATTATACTCTTTACGCTTGCGAGTTATAGAGCTTACTGTGAGAGAGGATTTGCACGGTTCTTGTTCTCTTAGTATTTGGTGATACCGTCACTGACTTGGGCGTTGGAGTGCGATCGGCCGCAGCGGGCCGCTCTGTTTCTTTGCAGGTTCTTGAGGTGGATCTCGAAGAGGAACGGAGGTTCGAAGCGGTGCACACGTCGATCCTTTGACGAGGCAGTTTCCAGCGTTCCGGTCAACAGGCAGGATCAACATTCAAATTATTTTTGTATTTGTTTTGGTTTTTATGGATTTAAAATGTCCACATTCTTGACATGCATATTTTTAATTCAGTTTCAATTTTCGGAAATGATTGGGATTCAATTCATACAATCACTTGAATTCTTTGTTTATAACTAAATCAACTACTATTTAAACAAATTCTACTTCTTTTAGCTCTTTACAAGTAAAAGAAAAAATAATCATAATGGATTTAAAGACTCCTTGAACACTAAAAACATAAGACTCAAGCAAAATACGCAAGGAAAGAAAAAAATTGACACAAATAATTCAAAAGCAAAATTTAAATGCTTAATGATATAAATGCAGAATTGTAAATGACAAGAATTTTAAGGCAAAATTGAAAGGTGATGAATTATAAAGCATAATTGAAATGTCCTGAAATTGTAAGGCAAAAATCAACTTAAAAGCATTAAGCACAATATGACCATGCTCTGATACCACATGATGTGAGTTGATTTTAGAATTGCACATTTTAGGTGTTTCACTTTTGTTTATGGTTTTGGATTAGCAGAGAATATGGTGAGAGATAAAAGAGATTGTCACTAGACATGAACCTAACCAAATGGTTAAGTAAGTGTGAAGGTTCTCTTTTAAAGAGCAAAAAGTGAAACCACAATTTTATGGTGATGATGATGAGGTGCGAAATTTAAGAAGAGGAAGATAAAACACAATATAGACTGAAATGGAAACGAAGAGAAAACAAGCAATAGATAAATGAAGATGGGTGTAAAGGAATGGAAGAATAAAAGAAAGAAGAGAAGAAGAAAGCTTATGGAAGAGGAGGGGGTCACCCACTTGGAGGGATGAAAGACTCCAAGATGAGTGGTGTGTTGAACCAAGTGGTGTTCAATGTTTGAAGAATCCAATCCTTTGAAGGATGATGAAGCCTCTACTTTGCTTGATGCTGCTGTGCTGGTTTAAGCTTTGTTCTGGGGTATTCAATGTTGTAATCAACCCTTAGATTAAATCTCAAAGCAATTAGGCTCTCAATTTTATCAAAGCAAAATATTTTTCAAACTAAGTTGAAACAACCGATTGTTTTGTCGAAACAACCGATTGTTTACACTTAGGTGTTCTGAGAAAGTTTGAAAACTGTTTTTAAATGGTATTTTGTTAGTAACAAAACAACTGATTGATTCGAGGAAACAATCGATTGTTTGTTTTGAAACATAACAGAAAAACTGTTTCTTTGACTGAGCTTTAAATGCTTTAACTGAATACGCTCCAGTCATTAAATGCTTTGACCAATCTGTTTTAAATGCAATTGAGAGTTTGTTAAGATTTGATAACAAAGTATATTCTTAGATATATTCTGAAAAACTGTTTTTATGTTTTAAGAATCTTGAAACAAAGTTTTGATCTAAGAGTTTTTAAAGAGTTCTGAGATGCTTAAGAGTTGAGAGATTGATCAAGGTGCTGAATAGGATTCTGCTTGTATTGATTTCAGATATTCATCTTAACAAGTGTAATCTTTGTAAACTGCTGAACAATTCGTGTGTGTGTTTGCTGAGATTGACTGTGTGTTTCTGAGGTGTTCAAGATCAACAATCTTAGTGTTGGCCAAGGAGAGTTTGTTTCTTGAGGTGTTCAAGGTCATTCTCTTGGTTGTGGTGTAAGTGATCAAGTGGTGATTGCTTAGTGGATATCCTCAGGTTTCTGAGAAGACTGGATTAGCTCTAGTTTGGAGTGAACCAGTATAACAACTGTGTACAATCTCTCTATCCCTAACTCTTTAATTTCAGTTTGTTTGTTGTTTGCTGATATAAACAACCGATTGTTTCGAAGAACAACCGATTGTTTTTTCTAGTATTACAGTTTTGCTTGCTGTTTTGGCTAACTGAATTGCTGAATCAATTGGTTTCTGAAATAAGTTCATTCTAGCTTTGAAAAGTTTGCGAAAACCCCTTTAAACAATTCACCCCCCCCCCTCTAGTTTAAAGCCATCTTTTCTAACATGGTGAAGAACCGCCACTGAAATGCATTACACTCAAGATAAGACTCAATATTGAGAGAACTCAAAACTCACTAAACACTCTGACAAGTTTCTTTTCTATTCAATATTCAATGTGATTTACAAGAGGGGAGGCACCTTATTATAGATAAGAGTGTTTTGGAGAGGAAGAGAAGAAGGGTAGGGGTGTAAATGGCTATGAGCTTTTAGAAACTAGGTCGAATGTGAGCACATGAGGGAATCTTCTAGAATCTAGGTCAAAGTGAGCACATGGGTGACACATGAGTGTGTTCTATAAGCTAGGTTAAGTGTGTTTGGCACAAGCCCAATATACTAAGTACACATCTTCTAACTTATTCTTCTAATTAAAGCTCAAAGTGAACCCAATTTATTTACTTAACTTGTCTTGTAAGAAGACTAGAAGGAAAAAACAATTGGTATTCTGGTTTATGTCTGATTCTCCTCTACTGAGTTTCTTCTAAGGTTTGTGGAGTCTTGTCTTGTATGTTGAGATGACTGACCTAGCTGTGAAGAGTTTGTGGTGTCCTTAGTCATTGTTTGTTGAGTTGGATTGTATCACAACTTCACAACCGAGTTGAGACTAAAACCATAGTCGAAACAAGAGCAATGAACTCGTCATGTAACGAATATTCTAACACACAAGGGTGTGGATTTAAGGTAGTTCTTAAAGGGCCTAGACTCCTCCTTGAAGAATCACTTCGATTTGACTTCAAAACATCGAATAACTACATGAGTAAGAGTTCTTATTATCGAATTAACCTTCGCCCGAGATATAGGTGTGTAAAGTGTAGTTTGCAAAAGTAATTTTCAACTAACAATCAACCACATGCCATGAGTGTTCCAACTTAAAGACCCTTGTACTACAATATATTCAAAGAAAATTAAAATTTCTTTAAACAAAGACTCTTAAAGTCAATCCTATCAAGTATGAGAAGCTAGTTGCCTATACATAATTGAGACAATTGACGAAGATGTGTATGTGATTTTACAATCTAAAACAACAAATAAGTAAATAATAATTAAAATAACTAATAACTAATCAGTCTGTATTAAGATATGTGATAAGAAAAATAATGTTTAAGTGTCCTATAATATGTACGTTAATAAAAGGTAACTCTTGATAACATATTATCAAGTATTCGACCAAAAGTAACTAAGTGTAAAATTTTTATAGGTACCTGAACTTCAACTAAAATAAAAAAGAAAACGACAAACAAGATTTCAATAATAAGAAAGTGGAAGACAGCTTCTAATTGTGTAATAACAAATAAATTAAAAACAAATTAATAGAAATGGAATAGGATAGAATTGTTATTAGGTAGAAAATTTAGTGATAGATTGGTTGTGAGTAAATTGTAGGGAGTGGAGGAAACAGTATGCAGTGTTGGTTGGGTAGATAATTTGAGTGTTGTGGGGTCCTACTTGGAGGGTAGTACTATTGTTTATTCTGCTATTGAACGAAGCAAAGATAAGTTATCAAATCAAACACTAAATGTGGTGGGTCCATTATGTGCCTTAACAAAACAAAATAGGTAACAACTGCCAAACTGGTTGCCTGCAATACAATCAAACATAAAACTGACTGTGTCCCACTTCTTCAACTCAAATGTGTACTTAAGTAATTTTTGTCATTTAATCACAAATATGTGTACCTTTGCTTATATCTTACATAGGAGTTGATGTCATCAGTGTTTTCACTCTCAGCTATAATAACAAATCTCCACTTGTAATATTTACAGGAAATTATTATTACATTCATAATATCAAAACTTTCTTTGCTAATTCTTTGTCTGGTTGGTGGTGAGGGAAGTTAATAATTGATTTGGGACAAAAAGAATGAGATAGTATGATTTAATTAAAAGAGTATATTTAAATAATTTTTTTAATATTGAATCATTGAAGATTAATTAGTTGTTTCTACTTAAGGTTATTCTTAGATAATTTTTTAAAATATAAACAATTTTAATTAAAAAAGTAGTTCAGAAACTGCAAATAAATTATTTAAAATATTAATTATTTAAAAGTTATTTATTATTTGTCAAGAATAATTATGAAAATTTATAAAAAAACTCAATAAATAGAAATATTAAAAAAAAATGTTGAATATAAAGATAATTTTATAATTTAATAATTTATCAAACTTTTTTCTTATTTCACATTTAATTTTCTCTTCTAAATTGTTTTCCTATTACAAAACGTCACAAACCATTTTTGCCTACAGTTCTCATAAACCATTTAATATCAATCTCCTAAAGTACCTATAAATAGTAAATAACTTACCAAAAAAAATCTACAAAAATGTTTATTTAACCAAAAGAAGTACATATGTAAAAAAAAAAAGTTATTGTCATCAACCAAAAACAGTTGAATGGTACTATAAAATATAAATATTTCAGCCGAAAGTTATGAGTACTCAAATGTTATTTTTTTAAGAAAAAGTAAATAAAATATAAATGTAAGATTAAATCAATATAACTATTTAAGAAACCCTACCTACTTCTATGTGATAAAAATAATAAAATTAAAGAGGTTTAGTTTAATTTGTTTTTAATTAGATAATATTTTTAATATATATTATCTTGTGATAAATTTTTAGGCTATCATCTAATTTAATTTATAAAATTTATTTATAAAATAATATTAGTTACTATTTTAGTTAATGTAAAACTTGAATATATTTCAACCATTTTTCTATGTTCAACTATATTCAGTTTGATATTAGGATAACATGACTAACTGTCTTTTAAAAAATTTATGATCACTTTTTTTATAATGTTTTAGATTATTTGAATTAGTCATTATCTTTTAAAATATTAAAATTTAATTTGAAATATAAATGAAAAATTTATGTGAAAAAGATAAAATTTTCTAAGTCTCGTTAAATAAAAACTTCTAAAAACACTTTTGAAAAAAAAATTCTAATAATTCATTTCATTTTTACCTATATTAAATATTACATTTATTATGTTTCTTACTCTATCCGTCTCCTTCTTCTCCAAAAAAAATTAATTATAATTTTTAATTGTACATAGCGAATAATTTAAATAGTAAATTTTATATTAAATTCAATAAAAAAATTACTTTTATTTATTATCAATATAAAAACTTTGCACGCGAATACAACAGGAAATGTTATCAAAGTGACTTTTAAACGTAAAAATAAGAAACTATAATACACATGATAATTTATATTAGACATAATTGTAGTAGTGTGTATATAATTGGTACAGACTACTAAATCAAGTGCATCTAATTTTATATTGTTCAGTCTCTAAGATTGAAGGCTACAATTAAAAATGAGTGAATTTTAATTTTAATCTTTATAGAATATATTTTTTATTTAATTTAATTAGAATTTAAGAGAATTATTTTTTTGTAAAATTCATTTTAAAGTAAATAAAAGCATTTATTGAAAATTCCTCAAAGATGTAGGATATTTGGCATTAAATTATAAAGTTGGGAATATTAGTTGGAATAAAGAGGAGTTTATTTGTTTAAAATTGATTATAATAGGATGGTGAAATGCATGGAGAAAGAGAAAGAGAAAAGAGAAAGAGAGAGAAAAGACATGGATCACGTGGTGGGGACAAGTAGCGTGGACCAGTCTAAAAGGGTAGAGTTAGTTACTTTATATTTGAAAACCAAACACATTGGAACACCTACCTTTACCAAACTAATTCTTATTTGATAATCATGCGGTTCAACACTTCACACACCTTATCACTTTCACGCAGAGTTAACGTGAGATTAAGAACTCTGTTGCGACTGTGACTGCGTGAATGATGGGACAAGCACGACCGTGTTGTACGGAACGGAATTTAGAATTCGAAGAAGCTAGAGACCGGACACATCACACGTCTCACATGTGAAATAGGCAAAAGAGCATATGCTCATGCATGCCCATATATGCCATGCGCATCCATTCTTTCTCTTCTAGAACCTCCCGCTTCAACTTTCAACATTCCTACTTCTTTCGCCGACTCTTTACCCTTTTTTAATATCTTCTCACTAAAAGGAAGTTGGATGAGTTATTGCTGTCAAAATTTTCTATTTAAATCAAAGGGAAAAATAATAAATAAAACAGATTCCATTTAATTCTTAATTTTAACCAGTGAAAGTCATATACAAAATTTAATATTGTAGTCGCGGTTTAATATATGGAGGAAAATAACTCCTTTGTAAAACCAAATAATTAATAGCTTTCAGCTCAAAATATGATTTCTACCTTCTTCCTAACTTCTCAAACCATTCTAATAGTTTATACCAATGGTTTATTATGGTACATAGGTTTGATGCTACATGCCTTTCCCCTGCCATTAATATTTCTCTTGTTATTTTTTAAAGTTCAAGTTTTAACTCATTTAATTTTCACTTTTTTATTTATTTTAGGTTAATGTTATAATTTTTTTTATAGGCAATAATAAATTAATAAATACGAGTCACTTCAGGGGTGATTCAACTCTTATACAAAAGAAACAAGAGATACCAAACCAACTACTAGCTAAAACCTCCAAACTAATAAACACAAACATTAACCGGACATAGACTTAAACTACATCAAGCAATCATTCTCATACACTCCCAAGGGACCATATACCAACTAGAAAAGGGAAACGAAGTGGACTGAGATCTAACATTAATCCAAGACCAAACCTTTCCTTTCACTCGTGCACACACTTCAAACGTATCAGCCACTCCCCTGTTGAAGATAATAGAATTCATGTGGATCCAAAAATTTCACTCACCACCCCAACCCAGATTGTGCGCCACACTTCATTAACCGACTGAAGACTGACTCATCCTAAAATGTGCAAAGTTTAACACAGGATCAATATGGGACACAAACGCCACCCCCAACCACTTTAGGCAGAGGCACCAAACCCGCCAAGCAAATCTGCAATCGAAAAACAAATGGCGGTAAGACTCTTCCTCCTTCCCACACAAACAACACAAAAGGCTACCAACCAACACACCTCGCCTTTCCAAATTGGTCTTAGTAACGATCTTATTCTCCAACACCCTCCAGACAGTGACTAAAGCAGAAGGTACGACTTTACAACTCCATAACTTACTGTAAGTCGGAGAGAAAACCACCTCACCATCCCTCATAAGAAAAGAATAAGCAGAACTAACTGAAAACGTCTGAAGACCCCCTGCCTTCCAAACCCACCTATCCGCTTCTCCCAGGACCAACCTAACCTCAAGTAAAGCCTGATATAACTGATTCACCAAAGGTTTCTCCCATTCAAACAAAGGTCTACGCCATGCTAAAAGCCAAACCCAAACACCATCAGACCAAGACCCAATCTCAGCCACCTTTGCATCTTTGATCAGACACAGGGAGAACAATCTTGGAAATACTCTCTTTAGCGCATCTTGACCAAGCCAGCAGTCCTCCCAAAAAAGAACATCGTTTCCATCACCAACTTTCCAACTAATCCCGTCTTCAAAACTACTACCCCACCCCTCCGAAACCCACATATTTTTTAAGTCTTTCCACCAAAGAGAGAACCTACTACTTTTCTCTTCCTCTCTCAAACTTCTCCAACCACCATATTTGGAGACAAGAATCTCCTTCCAAAGACCATCCTTATCTGAACTCAACCTCCATATCCACTGGCCTAACAGAGCCACATTAAAAGTCTTTAGATCAATGATACCAAGGCCCCCAAGTTCGCAAGGTTTACAAACCTTTTCCTAGGAGGCCCAAGCGATCTTCCTTCCTTCAAATCCCCAACCCCAAAGAAAATCCCTTTGAATCCTGACCAACTTGTCTGTCACCCCGGAAGGCAATTTAAATAGTGACATAAAGAATAACGGGATGGAAGAAAGAACAGACTTGATCAAATAAACTCTCCCTGCCCACAACAAGCACTTACCTTTCCACCTACTAAGCCTAGTCTTAACCTTCTTGATCACCCCATTCCAAAAGTCATCGCGCTTATGACTCCCACCAATAGGCAAACCCAAGTAAACAAAAGGAGAACCCATTACATCACACTTAAGGATATCTGCAAAACTCCAAAGCGAACCATGACTCAACCCCGTTGCGCCAATCCTACTTTTCACAAAATTAACCCTAAGTCCAGAGGCAAGTTCAAAGCATTGCAAAATCGCCTTAATATTGAAAATGTTTTTGGTGTTAGCTTCACAGAAAAACAAAGTATCGTCAGCGTACTGTAACATATTAACCTTCACTCTATCCCTGCCAACCTCCAAACTATCAATCAAATTCTTTTCTTCAGCCATCCTAACATAATTAATTTTTTTTATGTAAGTTGTTAAAGAGTTTTAGTATCTCTTATACCATTCCTATTAATATATATCATTTCTGGATATTGATTTTTTTTTTTATAATTGGTAGGTTTTTCTACAATCTCAAATAGCTTATTAATCACTAAAAGAAACATTACTTACTTTACACATAGCTTATTAATCACTAAAAGAAACATTACTTACTTTACACATGTATAATTATGAAATTGTGTATCATAACTCTGTTAATATTGATAATATGAATAAAAGAACATGTTGGTTATGTCAATTGAAGTTGTAAAAATTGTGACAATATATAATATTTTTATTTTTTTTACCTATGAACTATAATATATATAATATTTAATTAAATATTTATATATTCACATCTTTATTATTGTAAAATCATTTGTTTTTGTGTAAAATAATTTGTTTTTGTGTAAAAACATGATCATTACATATTGATCCTGCCTGTTGACCGGAGCGCTGGAGAATGCCTCGTCAAAGGATCGACGTGCGCGCCGCTTCTCACTTCCGTTCCTCCTCTGGATCTATCTCAAGAACCTGCAAAGAAACGATACGGCGCCGCTGCGGCCGATCGCACTCCGACGCTCAAGTCAGTGACGGTATCACCAAATACTAAGAACTGGAGCCGTGCAAATCTCTCTCACAAACAGCTCTGTCACTCGCAAGCGTAAAGTGTATGAACTGAACGTGCGTACCTTAGGAAAACTGTTAGGAACTCTTATATACCTGGTGATTTTCTCTCTCCTGGCAGTTACAGGCTATGACACGTGGCCTGCATCCAACCGTACACGTGCCATCATCTGGAGGCTCACTGACTTGGCGCTGTTTCTACTCTCATTTTGGCTAAGTTACCTATGCATGGTGCTGCCCAGTGCATAGCTAACTCAGGAGTGCGATCCCTACTGAAACTGGCGAGGTAGGGCCTTCATACACCTTCCCTGTGGTCTCGCCGGCCGCCTTCATAATCTGCTTCTCCTTTAACTTCGGCGATGTGCTCGTTCTGGCGATCTCCGACTGCCTGGTCGCCTGAGTCCGCATTTGGCGACTTCATCCCCAAACTGGCGATCGCCTATGCTGGAGACCGGAACACGCCAACTTAACTATCGGCGACTACACGTGCCTCCTGACTTCTTTCTCAACTGCCAATCTGGCGCCTTGTCAACACGCCTACACTGTAACAGGATGCCACGTCACCGCACCCGACCACCAGGGCGGTACACATATGATTAAAACAAAAAAAATGCAAACAAGAAGAAAAATTAACTATTTTTAAAACTTCTAATATAAATATAACTTCAATCAATACTCATATATGTATACACACAGAAATCAAGTGTCTATAAAATTTCATAATCAATATGTCTGATGTCAGACTTCTACTAACCCATATACTTAGACACTTAATTATACTTTAATAAGACTTATGCATTGACTTAGACACATAATTTTGTACTTGTCATACTACCTCACTGTGAATCTACATAGTTATGCACATAATAATTTCAATATCTCGAATCACCTATGATAAGGTTAATTCATATAAATTTGAAAGATCATATTCTTTTTCACATCTAGACATAATCACATGAAGCTCTTTCAACTTTCACCACCTGACTAACTTCTTCTATATGATTCCAATATATCAGTAGAGTCAATATACCCCCTTCTAGATGCATCACTAGCCAATGCATGTCCTAACAATCTTAACACTGTATTTTCTTTCCTGAAAATACTATGTCTCGGGAAAAAATTTCATATCTTATATCTTATATCATACCATAAATTAAACCAAAAAGTTAAAAATTCAATCAAAACAATTTTTTTTTCTAAAATCACATAAAATACATAAACTAAAGATTTTCAATTAAATATATAATTAAAATTTACATAAAATTTAATTAAAAACAATAAACAATAATAAAACACAAACACAAACAAATCCTAAAATTTAAGTTTTTTTTAGCTTGAGCAACAATAATCTCGCTTGTGCGAAAATCCTCTCATTTGAGTGAAAATCAACCCATGAGCACCCCAAAATTCATCCAATTTTTGCTTGAGTGAGATCCTCTTTTGCTTGAGCGAGAATTGACTCGAGAACATCCTTTTTTTTTTTTACTTTATGAGCTTGAGTGAGAATTTTCTCGCTTGAGCGAAAGTTGTAGATTCAAAGTGCATAATTTGGTTGTATTTCCAATTTTAAACCATTTTCATCAAACATGTTAGACCCACAATGACAATTCTCTTCTCATAGTTGGATAATTACTCTAATAAAGCTACTATGTCAATCTATAATACTATTTATATATTCAACATCTCTCAATTAAATTCATTCATAATCAACAACCAATACTCACAATTTCTTAATTTCAATTATATCATAGTATAATTCAACTCCTTTATACTACCCTACAAACACTTTCAATCTCAATTGTAACATCCCTATATTTTCTCATATCTAATAACCATAATCTGTATGAAATATTAAAATAAATATATAAAAATAATACAAATATATTTGCAATTCTTTCGTATAATGTTTCAAATTATCTCTCTCTTTATAAGACTTGAAACATTTACATAAAATTAAAAACAAAATTTCAAAAGAAAATAAACATTTTCCATCATCCATCTTCTCACCGAGAAACTTTATCACCTGTAATATCATCTGCTCCCGTGTAAAATACACAATCATCACATATCAAAGGAAAACAACCACAAAACAAAACAAAGGGTAAGCTAGGTATTTTTAAAACTTATAACATAATATAACTTTAAACATCCACATAAATCCATCCTTTCTCATGCATTCCACATAACCATCGAGTGTCTATCAACAATTTCAATATTCATCTTTCTCATGTCAGACTTCTACTGACTCATAACACATAGACACTTGACTCATACTTCCGGAAGACTCGTGCGTTGACTTAGACTCAAAGATCTGCACCTGTCATACTACATCACTGTGAAATCCACACAGCTATGCGCATAATTAATCTCAATATCATCTCTCTCCCAGTATGACAGGGTTAACTCATATAACAGGTCAAGTTAGTTATCTTTCAAACAACTTACCCATTCATATGAACCTCCTTCGACTCTCACCACCTGAATAACTTCATCTATATGATTCCATTATCTCAATAGAGTCAAGATATCTCCTTCTAGACGAATCCCTAGTCAATGCACATCCTAAACAATCTTAACACGGTATTTTCTTTCCTGAAAATACTATGTCTTGATTAAAACTCATATTTTGAACCTCATAATATCCAACATCAAACAATCAAATCATACCAATGTTTACAATATCCAAAATGCACAACAATTCATTGACTAATCATATAAATGTCTAATTAAAGAGATTTTCAATTAACTATACATGAAATAAAAGTTTACATACTTTATAAGAAAAACTATATAGAAATAAATAAATTAATCTTTTAAAAGCAAATAAAAATTAGTTTAATATTTTTATTTTCATTTATTTATTTATTATTATTATTTTTTTAAACTCTAGCTTGAGCTAGAAATTGCTAGCTTGAGCTAGAAATTCGCCAAAGAGCAACTAGAATTTTAGCTTGAGCTAAAATTCGCTAGCTTGAGCTAAAATCCACCAGAGAGCACCCAGAATTTTAGTTTGAGCTAAAATTCGCTAGCTTGGGCTAAAATCCTCTAGAGAGCACCTAGAATTTTAGCTTGAGCTAGAATTCGCTAGCTTGAGCTAAAATCCTCTAGAGAGCATCCAAAATTTTAGCTTGAGCTAAAATTCGCTAGCTTGAGCTAAAATCCTCCAGAGAGCACCCATAATTTTTTTGCTTGAGCTAGAACTTGCTAGCTTGAGCGAAATCTGCAGAAAAATTCTACATAACTTAATATACTTATTAGATTATAAATTAATATCTCATTCAATTCATAAATTATAAATCTACACATGACATTGACAGTTCCTGTTCACCATGATACAATCACTCTCATTGAATCATTGAGCTATTATGTCCATCTATACACACACACACACACACACACACACATATATATATATGTGATTTCTAATTCCAAAACCATTTAAATCAAACAACCAATTCTCAATCACAACACTTTCAATTTCAATCAAACTACAATCTACACAAAACCAGAAATCTTGCAACAAAATTTGGAATTGGTGACCACGTCACACTCACATTCAAATCTTCTAACCTGGGGTTCTATTGAAAATTTAAATTAGCTTCCCTTACCTGGACTTTAGCAAATGCTCACTAAGAGCTTCAAACTCACCAAAAGCTTAAGGATACCCTAACCTGCACCACAGAGTCCTGATCACAAATCCAACTATATCACTAAGACCCTGAGCTAACAGAGACTAATTCTGAAGATAAAAATCTCACATGCAAACTTAAACTAAAAGGCAACCTAACCAGATCAAAACTAACTCAAAGGAAAAGGAGCCAATAAAGAACTTACTCTATCTAAGATTTTGATCGGTCAATCTTGTAGAGTTCACTGCCAGGAGTCCAATGGCAGACTCCGATCATTGATTTGATGAGCGAGAAGGTCGAAATTTTAGAGAGAAGGTAGAGGAAAGGAAAATGAGTTTTTAGAGAGATGATGATTCTTTTAAAATGAAACTTGAATAACCAAATTTCTATTTATATAGCCTTTTCACTTTAATAATAAAATATTCAGGTGTCATTTTAACTGTACCATTTATATTCTAAGACTATTTTTCTCGGTCCTTACATCAATCAAAACAAATCACTCATTCACATCAAAATGAACATATATTATACAAAATAGACAAAATCAACCATTTCACAATTTAATTTCAATCAAAACACTACTTTACTCAAAAATCAAACAATCGTGCAAGAAAATTTTAGACTACTGACCACATCAGCCCCACATATAGATCTTCTGACCTAGGGTTCTATTGAAAATTAAAACTAGCTTCCCTTACCCAAGTTTGAGCAGGTCTTCACTAAGAGCTCCAATCCTACAAAAGTTCAATGGTAGCTTAACTTGCACCACAGAGTCCTGATAAAAAATCTAACTATATCACTAGGACTCTGAGCTAATAGAGACTACTCCTGAAACTCTAAACGTCACATGCAAAGTCTATACCAAAGATAATCAAACAAGTTCAAAACTGAATTAGAGAAAAAATGAGCAAAAATGATCTTACTCTATCTAAAACTTTGGTAGAGCAGTCTTGTATTTGCTGTCAAGAATCCAATGACGAACTTTGATCGTCATTCTAATGACAGAGAGGTTCAAAAAGTTAGAAAGAAGACAAATAAAAGAAAAAAGAAAATTTTATGAAAAATGACAATTATTTTAAAATAAAACCTAAATAACTTATTTTTCTATTTATATACTTTTTTTATTTTAATAAAAAATATCCCGATGTCATTTAAAATATACTCTAAAACTATTTTCTAGGTTCTTACATAATGTGTTGGTGTTTTTTTCTGGATGTTGGAGATGTTTTTTTGTAATGCAAGTTACTTTACAACTTGATTAAGTATTTTTATAAATTAGATGTGTTGAAATGTATCATTATTTGTATAAGTATTACTTCTCAAATATTAATATTGTGATAGTCATTCAAGTAATAATGTTATTTACTTAAGTTACTAATAGAGAAAGTTGTCAAAGTAGTTTTCTCTTATGTAACTTCTAATATTATGATAAATAATTAATTAAGTGATATAATAATTTATTAACGGTATTATTTATGGAAAATAGATACATTTACTTAAGATAAATGTAATTGTTATAAATAATAATAATTTTAGTCCAATATCACATTGATTAATGGATGTGGTTTTAGTAAGATTTTTTTAAATCTTCCATTTATTGTTTTGTTTGGATTGAGTGTGTAGGGAACAAAAAGGGAAGTATGAAAAAGAAAGATAAAGAAAAAAATAAAGTTGTCCTAATTAAGCCAAGATAATGTGAATGAACAAAAATTGATGAAAAAATTATACTTGAATTGATTGATGTGGCAAAACATAAAATTAAATTAATTAGAAAATATAATAAATGATCAAAATACACTTAATTAAAATTTAATAAAGATGAATACGAATCAAAATAAAAATAGATAATTATTAATATTATTCTATAAAACTGAAAATAATATTGAAATTATTTTAAAAAGTAAAATTTAATTTATTTAATAATTAAATATTAATCATGCATTTTCATAAAATTAATTACTAAATATTAAAATAATTAACTTCAAAAAATATAAAAATTAAGTGAATTTATTTTATTTTATTTCTTATTGTGATATTATTTATTTTAATTATATGTTTATTATACTGAGGTAGAAAACGTAAATATTTTATTATTTGCGTATACATGATAGAAATGAAGTTATTAAGTGGGGCACACGTGATTTCAATATACAATTATTGCTTATTTTTCATAGTGGAAAATATTTTAGCATTTTAGTATTAAATTTTGTGAAACATAATATGTAAGTAGGATTGTAGTTACCCCATTATACAAAGCAGCCATTATTTGAACACAAGGTACTATTGTAGGAATAAGGTACTATTTTCAGAGAAGTACATTGTACACTTTTAAAAATGTTGTTTTCTTCATCAATTAATCAAAATTTAAAATCAAAGATCACACATATTAAATTTCTTAAAATCCAAATCGAAATTAGAGATATTTACTTATAATTTGTGAAATTGTTATATGCCAAAAAAGGTAGATGAAAGAGTAAATAATTTATAAAGAGTAATAAATTAGTTAGTAATTTAAGTGATGTGAAAAGGATAAAAAGGTGTTTTGAAGTTAAATAAAAGAGAAGAGTGTGAAAATGAAGAATGGTCCCAAACCGAAAAAGTGGTCATACACAGTGGGCCCCACTCTGATAAGTGCATCGATATATATACACACCATTGCTTATCTTCAAATTAATTCTACATTTTCAACTTACTTATGACGTCACTGCTTACGCTTATCACTTCATCCCCTTCTTATGTTTCAACACTTTTGGTTAAATCATTAAATACTTTCAAAAATTATCATTTATTTCATTACACTAAATTATATATTTAAAAGAAGAGAAGTTGTGTTCTATAAAAAGATTATTAAAAAAAATCTAACTAGTTATCTTCACAGATTTATCTTCCCATTAAATATGATTAAATAGATTTGTTTTTTTTTATATAAAAATTAAGATTTGACTAGTTGTGTGGCATGAGGTATGAAGCATGGCCAATTTCGTGCCTTCCAAATTACCCCATCAAATCGTAGACAAAATTTTAATCAATTTTCGTTTTCCAATGAGAAATAAGATGGATCATGCCTCCACTTAAATTAAACCATTTAATCCAATGAAATATTAAACATAGTATAAAAACAATCGAATGTTCAAATAAAAAAAATCTTAACCTTACTAGTGAAACGGAATGCAACTAGTATCTAATAGTAGAACTAATTTACTTTTCCATTCAAAAAAAGTATATCTTTTCAGACATTTCTAGAATATGTATTTGTTTGAGAAAAAGTAAAATATTCACTCCATAATTTATTCGATGTATATGAAAATAAAAGAATGATGAGTTTGATGTTTGAAGTGCATGCATCCTGAGATTTAAAATATTATAAAAAATAGGGTTGAATTTAAAAGTGAAGAGGATTAAAATCCGGAACATATTCACACGTTCATCGTAGTCAATGAATATAAACCTAACGTTCATAAGCAGATCTGCTTTTCTATCAACTTATACTACTCCCTTAGAAGATGAAATATTCACACCATCTAACATTCTAATAAATTAATATTTTTATTATTCTTATTTTATTTTTAATTTAAAATATTATTATATTATTAGAAGAAGCTGTCAAGTATGTGTTTTTTACTGTTTAGAATGTGAAAGAAAAGTTTTCACTGTATGTATTCAGTGTAAATGGTATCAATATATCAACTTTTATTTTAGTTACCTGCATCTCTTTATAGTTACAATTATAATGTTTTTGCTCAACATTTTTTAATATAATGCTTTATCGTGTCATTTAATAATCGGATAATGATATATTAATATTCAAAACCATTTGTAATCTTTAATTGCATAAAAAATGCTGATATTTAAGTTTTTTTATTATTAAAAATTTGTCCAATTCAATATGATTTTGATGATAATTGTTGTAATATATATTTATAGTAAGGAGTCCCAGAGAGAAGTTTTAGAGAAAAGAAAAAGATGAATTGTAGATGATAGTGAAACCTAACATAATAAATAGACTTCACATGGTCTTGGTTAGTAGTGGATACATGTCACACCAATACTCCAGAAAAGGGACAAAGACAAGAAACCCACTTTTTCTTTTCATAATTGTTTTCCTTCCTAAACCAATTTTTCCTAACATCTTATTTTTTTTTATATACATGTTCCAAAATATCAATCATTTTTATTTTCTATATGACCTACTATATTACTTTCAAGTGATGTTCAGCTTTTAAAAAAAGCAAAAGAAAAAAAATAAAGTTAATTGTAGAGTTATTACCTTATTTAGAAGTTATTAAGATTAGTTCATTATTTGAGTGCCTTCATTAAAATTTGAAGCTGGAGTAAATAATTACAAATGAGTTGTTTTCCAAGAATTAATTAAATGTGAAAAAAAATAATCTTAAATGCTTCCTAGTTAAAAGGAGAGGGCATCCTATCTAATATTCCACCAAAATTATTATTAAGATAATAGTGGAATAAAATTATAATATCATTTGAATGTAAAAGTCTCAAAAAATAATTTATACATTATAAAAAATCTATTTAATTATTTAATGATTAGTGTATCCTCCATCATACTTCCATATTAAGTAAGATCATTTAGTAATGTTCACAAACATGCAACTAATAAACTAATTAAATTTAACCAAAAATAACACATATCATCATCACTATCAATCATAATATCATTATAAATATAAATACAATGAACTAATATGTAGCCACACATCATGTCATGATTAGATATAGGAAATTTCACTCAAAAGGTTATACACTTATGATAAATAAGTCTCAATAGAGGTTAATACTTCACATATTTTGAACTCACTAGACTTTAGTTGGCCTATGTACCCAATATTAGGGTAGCAAGAAGCATGTCACCAAGTCATGTACACCTACAAACAAGTCAAATGTAAGTCTCCCTCAATTTCTCACCATTTGAAATTCTTACCAGACACTAATACTTGACATATCTTGAACCGAATAGACCTTAGTTGACCTATGTGTCTTGATGTCATGGTGACAGGAAGCACTTGCTACCAAGTCAAATGCACACCTACTAACAAATAAGATTTAAATCTCTCTCAACTCCTTACCACCTAAGATTTTGTATATGTGACTAGACTATAGTAAAGTCGAAATACCTTTGTTAATATGAATTTTGTGTTTATAACCTCCACTCAAGGAATAATACTTCTCTGGTATGTTTACATCACACACGAGGGTCATGCAACCACCCAATTAGGACTACCCATCCAAGATCAAATTTTATATACATATATATCACTCCATATACATATATATAAATGATCCAACATGATTAATCACCCCACGAATGATCACCTAAAATGACATATATCATGCCATGCATCTTAAATCTTAGCTTTTATACATCAATCCATCCATAAAGCATGCATAAAATTATTAAATAAACACCACATAATGGGATTTTCAAGAGAAAGTGCATTGGGAAGATTAGACACCAATGAGTCATGATCAACCCATATAAGAGACTATGACACCCACTTTCAACTCAAAATCTTAAAACCAATAAGTTTGTGGGTCTTCTTCCTTACATGTTGCTCAATGTTTTTTACTTAATGTGAGATTTAAACTCACAATTAAATTCCTATAATATATCAACATCATCTCAACATATTATTATTGGAGTAAGCTCTTCTCGCTTGAGCAACTTCATCATCATAAAAGAGATAACATTCATTTCACTTGAGTGTCACACCTACCGCTTAAGTGAAATGCAACTCAAGAACAATACCCTCTCACGTCCCTCCTCACTCCAATGACAACCTCATTATTTGAGTGGTGATCGCTTGAGTGTTACAACTAGTGACATCCACTTGTTAGAATAAATCTAAGAAGTTCCAAAAATTCATCCATTGTAATAGGATGCTTGAGCATCCAACTAGTTCATGAGCACCAGTAACATGTGTCATACATCGCTACGTGTTGTGATCACATGTACATCACCTCACCTCTCGCTAAAATGTTAAAAAACAACACTTAAGTCACCAAACATATTGCTTTAGTGTCTTGTCAAATACTTGAAAGATATGCTTATAAGGGAGATATAATTGTCTTGGTCTCTCACACTCAAACTACAAGCCAACGTTTGAGGTATATAGCACACCACTTGAGCACTCAAGCTATCACTTAAGTTACCAGCTCATCGCTTGAGTGATGTAAGACAATTAGTACAATTATTGCATATCGCTTAACCTCACTTTAGCGATAATACATTTATCAATACTTAACTGGAGAGAAACACAACAATTTCATTAACATTATATAGATTCTCCCTCTTTCTATAATCATTCCCCATGATTAATCTTATGTTGACACTAACATATGCAATAATAAAATCAACAATCATAATATAGAAAATCACATTATTCACTTATCTACATTTTTCATATATTCAATACAACTAAAATAACTCTCACTTTTATAAAAGGGATATTATTACCTTACTTTGTTTGAATTGAAGTTTTTTTACAACAAATCCTTAAGAATCACCTCCACAATCAAAAGTATGTTTTCAAAATTTAACCCACTCACATTATTTCTTCTTAATTAACTCGCCTAGAAAAAAAAGAAAATAATTAAAATATTTGTAAAAATGAGTATACTTAATAATACTAAATTTTGTTAGTCTAAACTTAGGGATGACAATGCGGGGAGGGTCATGCGGGTCGGTCTGCAGCTCGTTACCAAAAAGTGCAGGGCAGGTTCACTAATCTAGCCTGTTGACTCGTTTTGTCCCGCCGCGCATAACCCACAGCCTGTGCGGGTCGGTCTGCAGCTCATTACCAAAAAGTGCGGGCGCGCGTTCTCTAATCTAGCCTGTTGACTCGCTTTGGCCCGTCGCGCATAACCCACAGCTTGTGCGGGCAGGTCTGCAGCTCGTTACCAAAAAGTGCGGGGCAGGTTGACTAATCTAGCTTGTTGACTCGCTTTGGCCCGCTGCGCATAACCCACAGCCTGCGCGGGCCAAAGTGGGGCGAGACGCGTTGACCCACTTGCCCGCATAAATAAAAAAAATAATTATTTTTTTTGTGAAAAAAAATTATACCCATTCACCTATTATTGCAGTGTGACTTTTATTTTATTTTATTTAAAAAAAATATTGAATTTAATGTACTAAAAAAAGGAATGTTTTGTTTTAATCATCTAAAGGAGTCAATATTAAGAGTGATAATAGATTTAATTTTAAGTAAAGTCTTATATCTAAAATTTGTTAATAAAAAATAATATAAAGAAGAGATTTCAATAGAATAGTTAAAAAATTAGTTATCTACATTAAAATATTTTGTAACAAAACTTTTATAAGATACTCTTATACATTTACATGCATATATAAGAAAAATAGATGCAAAACAAAACTTTAATTATTTTTAATCAAGCCTTCTAAAATCCTTATACTTGAATTTATATTTTTATTTTAATTGAATGAATTGAAACACGGATAAAATTTTAATTTTTAAGTAGTAGAAATAAGTTTTTTTATAATTAATAAAATTTTAATTTTTGAAAAAAAAATATTTTTCTTATATGGCCTGATCGGATTACATTTTATGTAGGCAGACTAGTGAAATGAGCCCACACAATGAGTTGGACCAACCTAACCTACATTTTACGGAGCAAATGCGAAATGGGACCGACCAGTGAAATGAGCTCACATTTATTGTAAGGGATAGACCAACCTAACCTACATTTTGTCGGCCAAATGCAAAATGGTACAACCCGGATTACCACCCCTATCTAAGCTAAATCACTTAACTAATTTTTCAAGATCTCTATCTAAATGAAAAATTATAATTTTACATAAAAAAAACATGTAAACATAATATTATAAGAAAGTAATTAAATAATAATTAATTTTAAAAACAAAAATGACTAATTATTATATTGACTAAGTTATAAATTATCTTATAAACTTAAATAATTATTAATATTTAAAGTAATTTTTAAATAAGTATTTAATATTAACTGGTTTTACCTATCTAAATTAAAAAATATTAATATATAAAATAATTTATATTATTAATAAATTTATAAACTAATTTTATTAATATATAACATTACTTATTTATATATTGATTAGATTCGGATATAAGTCAGAAAAATTATTTTACAAATCCAAGGGTCATACGTAGACACTAGTTATTTTTTTTCTTTTATTTTACTTTAATATATTAGTTTTTACGGAAAATTTCTGAATTGCAAATTTTCTGAATCGACATGGTGGTATTAAGTATAGTAGTGGGTTGGGTTGGGAGTGCATAGAGTTTAATTTAGTGGTGCAGAAGACTCTCTATGGTAGGGTTAGCTTGTGGCTTCAAATTTCAGCAAGTCTAATTGTTGCAGAATCTACACATTAAATTTTTTATGTCTCTGTATCTCAAATACACACTACTTCCTGTGTAAAATGATCTCAGATTTAAAGTTCCAACTTAATGAATTTTAAAATCATCATTAAAATAACCACAATAAATGTACATTTAAAACTTCATCAAATTTCACCTACCAAAACAACCACCATCACTGAATCTCTTTCAAAATTGATTATTTTTGCAGCAGAATCTGTATTCAACTTGATGACGAAATCAAAACCACAAAATAACAAGAGATTGAGAAGCCAGTAACATATTATTCACTCAAAATTATGATTATCATTGTGGTTATTACATTTACAAGAACTCAGACACAGTTTCAAGTCTGGGAGACAACCCACTTTCTCACTTTCTATACAGAGAAAATCATCGAGAGTGGAAGAAAACAAGATTCTCTGGACTCATATACATACATAAGAGTCTCAGATTCCACTATGAAAAACAAAAAGGGAAAAAAATCTACTCGCAACCACCAGAATTTACAGAAGCTTCCTCTGTTCCGTTCCTTCCTCTGCCACCACGAATAGACCACCTTATTGTCATAGTAGAAGAGAACAAAGACAAGGGGCAAAATCAGCTACACCAACCAACCGTGTAAAGTAGCTTAGGTCGTCTCTCTCTCTCTCTCTCTCTCTCTATTTATATATATGTAAATACATGTAGCTCCATTGCATTCATCTGAAGTCAAGTCATATGAGCTGTGTCACCCGCACTCAAGATCCAAGGGTGTCCTACAAATAACAAAGCAACAATCAACACAAAATCCCCAAAATTAAAGACAAAGACGAACATGAAACTAAAAACAGAAGAGAGTGGTAACTTACTCAAGGCTTGTTCTGCAGAGAACCTTCTAGAAGGGTCTCGACAAATCAATTTTCTGAGGAGATCCTTGGCGGCGGGGGAGACAGTCCGGAAGATTCTAGAAGGGAAGCGAAGGTTAGCCCTAACCACAGCCTCGAAGATCTCAGCAGCAGACTCTCCATAAAATGGAGGAACCCCTGCCAACATTATGTACAAAATAACACCACAGCTCCATAGATCAACTTTCTCATCATATTCCCTTCCCATTACAACCTCCGGCGCGACGTAGTACGGCGTCCCCACCACGCCACTCATGGTGCTTCCGTCGCCGAACCAGTCCGCGGAGCCGAAGTCCGCCAGCTTGAGATTACCCGCCGAGTCGAAGAGAAGATTGTCGGGCTTGATGTCGCGGTGAGCGACGCCGAGGCGGTGGCAGTGGGCGACGGCTTCGAGAAGGCTCTTGATGAGGTGAGCCGCCTGGGGCTCGGAGATAGGGCCGTTAACGATGCGGTCGAAGAGCGTGTGGGGCTGGCAGAGGTCCATGACGATGGAGAGATAATCGTCGTCCTCGAAGACATCGAAGATTTGGAGGATGTTGGGGTGAGGAGAGAGGAGGGTCATGAATTTTGGTTCATTTTGGAGGCACTCGCGGTCCGTGGAATCGGCGAGAAGAGACTTGTCGATGACCTTGCAGGCGTAGGGTTCGTTGGAGAGAGGATGGAAACACCGGAAGATGGTTCCGAACCGACCACGACCGATCTCCTCGTTTACCTGGTACTGCGTCTTCAGCGTTTCGCACATTCTTCTTTCCTTCCTTTCTTTTTCTGTTCTTCTTCCTGTGTTCTCTTTCTCTTAACTTGTGGGGCTTTATAGAAAAAGGGAACCCCCAAAGATGGGGAAAGAAAGGGACCCATTTTCTCGCGGAATATTGAAAACGAATATTCCTTCCTCGATACCATACCCTTCTTCACTCTCCTCTCAACTCAACTCAACTCCCCCCACCCTACTTCACGCTCAAATAATACTATTATTCATTTCACTTTTTTACAATAACCACACTGCATACTACATGCATCTATACTTCAATAATTATTTCTTTTTTTATTTAACCTACACTTTTTAAACTGCTACAATTTTAAATATTTACGAATTAATTCAATCAACACCTTCGCGGTTAGAATACAAGGTTGCATTGCCAATATTTTATGGTGACAGTAAAATTATTTGTTTCAAGCATCTATAAGTCTCTATAATTAGCCATGAATTATAGAAATCAATTTCGTTTCTTGTTCTACAAGTTGAATCTCTTTCCTTTCTCTTGTTGCTTTGCAACGGCTTATTTTAATGCTTTTCTAAAGGAGGATTCTCTTTTATGCCTTATTTTTTTCTTTGCATCTGAACACGAGGAGTAAACGAATTGGAACAACATATGCTATCCTTAGAATATACCTCCTCGGAACCAAAAGTCGTAATTTCTTTCTTTAATAGTCCAAATTTCACAAGACTTTTCTATTTAGAAACTAATATCTGTAAAACGAAGCATGTTCATCATCATTCCTTCTCCTCTCTCAACTACTGACACCTAGAGTTTGACTAGAAGCTCACAACCTAACTTCTTATATGACACCATCTTTTCTTTTTCCACTCCATATACCACACCATCTTATTCAGACTAAATATTATAAACATTTTTTCAATCATACTTTAGCTTTAAATTGTATCTCTACTTACTGTAAAATTGATTTTTATTATCTTACGAGTATTCATTGGTTGGACTTACTAATTAGACTATCCAAACTAAATCAATTAAGTTTTCTTTTCTAATTGGATTTGGTCACGAAAACAGTAACCGAATTATTATTATTATTCCATCTCCTTTATATCTCCTTTTTTTTTCTTATACTTTCATATGCCATAAGCTATATAATTATATTTTATATATTTGTTCTAGATTGGATTTAAGTTATTAGAAAAATAGAATAAAAATATGATTTTCTTAACTTATTTTAAAAAGGATTACAAATATTTGGCTGGATGCTTGATAGACCCTATACAGGCTAAACAGGTTTAACATTCTAAAAAAATAAATAAAAAAATGAATAACATTTATTGTTGAAAAGATAGTGGTGAAAGTAATTTATGTAACTAAAGGGTGTGAAGGCGTATCTAATGTATGAAGTGGAAAGATGTAACGGCCACAAAATATAAATTGGAATTTAAAAAATAGGAGGATATTTTGTTAGAAATAAACAAGTAGAAGATTTGTGGGGTAGTAAGTTGGTGTTGCCTCCACCAAGAGTAGAAGTGGATGGGTTCCTTCTGTGTACTGCAAAAGTAGACAAAAGTTACTGAGTTGGGGTCCATCCAAAATGATGATAAGGATATGCTTTCCCGGATATGTAGCCATTAAGAAAGGAGCACCTTGGGATTTTTATTTTTTTTTCTTTTTCTAAAAGGCCAGGCACCGTATCACTTACCGGACACTGCAACGTACAACACAGGACAACCATCCAGACATTGGAGAGCCACCACGTTGCATATCTTTATGCCACTCCATTTTCCTCTTTTAACCAACGGCTACGATGAAAAACTCCATGCTTTAATTCAACTGCTCTTCACTCAACATTTCCCCTTTCTAAAAAACACACTACAACTTTACGTTAATTTATTTTATTTTAACAAATTAATAGTTTGTTCTTGTATAGTATAGCCAGATGCACATGTGATTCAAAATGAATCAATAAAACCTGCACCACTCCAGTCAAACAATTAATAAGTAACTAAGACTCTGTCCAAAAATACTGACTCTACATGGTGTCAATAAATTACCAATCCAACAAATTAATCCCAAACCTATCATTAATTGACCTTTAAACAGTCAACTGACTTCTTACTTAGGCTCCATTTTTTAAAAAGTCAATCTCAAATCTTAAAGCACCTTTAAACTTCATCTGGATTTTAGCAATAATGATGGAGATCCCTATATCTACATATTTCTTCAAGAAAAATACCAGACAAAAGTAGGATTGATTGAAAAGAAATATATGCAATGTACAAAGCGACTGGATGGAAAATACACTTTCCTCAGCCCACCGTCCTCCAAGAGAAAAAAAAAAACACAGTCAAGTAGTATCTATACGGAAGAATCAATATCATCCTGCATACATCTTGAAAAAAAAAATGTGACATTACTCGTTAAATTCTTCGATGCCTAACAAAAAAAATTCAGTGAAAGACGGCAGCCAGAGGCGCAGATGATGAAACAAATGCACTCTTCAACAGATCTGGGGCAAAAGGGAGTCGATCACTGATGCAAACTACTAAAAGTTCCAAAGCTGAGAAAATATTGCTACTTATGTTCCTTAACAACTTGAGTTCCCCAAAATAACATACTCACTGATGTTAATAATATTCAACCTTCTCAGAAAACGTCCTCATTTTGCACGGATAGCAACAGAAGGCAACAAAACTTCCATGATTAATGGTTTTATCACTACCAGCAAATCAGAATATTGTTGGAACTTGCCCACCAAAAACACATTTTCTAAGCTTCGGAATTTCCCACTCGTTGAAGCAAAGTTGACACAGTCCCCACTTAAAAGCTGATCCTGTGCCCAGTGTCTCTGAATAATGGCCAGTCTATCAGTTATGGGGCATTAATTTCTTTTCATCCCTGTACTAATACACACACACTCATATATAATGCCCAAAATAAGAGAAATTCAGAAGTTTAAAAAAAGACAGAAGAGGGAATAGACACTGCACTGAACAAAGACCTCAAGTTCCTGATTTCATCTTTCAAGTAACATAAATCAAACTTAAGCATGTAGCATGGTCAGAAGACAAAAGAAAAGTCTTATTTCAAAAACACTCACCTAAAATATCTTTAGAACGGAGCCTCTAGTGATTCATCCCAGACTTCTGCACTTCCGTTAGAGACATCTTCCACGTCTTCTTCCATTGAAAGCCTGATGTATTCTCTATGAGCAAATCGATCCCACTCTGTCAATGTTGGATTCTCACGTTCCTATTCACACAATACATGCATACCATTTAATAACGAAGTCACTAACAGTAGCCAAGCCTACATACTAACTCAACAATGCAATAAACTTTATGAAATATTCCATGCACCTGACGGATCAAAAATGGGTCACGAGTTTCAAAGGCTATGAACTTATTGAGATTGAACAGGATGTTGAAAACACTTCCTGAAAGTTTACCACCTTTCAGATCACGCAGAGTTACAAGACTCTCATCCTGCAGAGCCAAAAATTTCAACTGATTAAAACACATCAAAATAATAAATCAGCACTGACATGACATGACACCAACCAAAAAATAGAGGACAAGAAAAGGGGACAATATGTTTGGGATAAGCTTTATTCCAGGAAAAAGAAAATTAAACTGCTCCTACATCTACCCTCACTTTTCCAGGTAATGTTACCTCACAGTAAAAGATCAAACAATCAGCAAAAGAAAGTTGGAAAGGGCAAACCTCAGGTTTAATCATGTCAATTAACTGACATAATATGTCCTCAAAAAGCACGGGCTCTTGGGCCATGCACTCCATCCGATGCAATTGCTCCTCATAAAAAAATTGCAGTTCATTTCTAGTCAGAACTCCATTTCCATCCAAATCTATGCACTTGAACCTATTAGTGACATTTTCAAGTCAGCCCAGACGATGATGGTTAAGAAGTTGGGAAACCAAGTTAACCACAATGTCAAATATCCACTGTTTGTCAAATAGCATGCTTTCTTGTGAAGACAGATATAAGTATAAAAGAGCAGTGACAATGTAAAGCATATCATTTTGCTCAGACACTAACAAAGGATGAAAAGTATACTGATAATACGTAGCCCAAACAGATGGAGAACACGCAAACAAAAGCTAGCTATTAAAAGGGGAGAAAAAACATTTAAATACTCCACCAAGCACTACAACTCAATGTGGGGCTTGGGCACACTGCATAATACCTATGTTCCTAGCACCGCCTAAGAGGCGACGTATCGGCAACTTTTACTCAACAACACACTTCACTCAACTTTCTCGTTGGTCAGAGAATCAGAACCCTTTGCAGGTAGCTTTTTCCATTAACAGCCACCCTTTGATAACTCAATGTGGGGCTTGGGCACCACACTGCATAATACCTATGTTCCTAGCACCTCCCTAAGAGGCGACGTCTCGGCAACTTTTACTCAACAACACTGTTAGGAACCAAGAATTATAAAGAGAAGAAAAGAAAGGTTTTTATTAAATAGACAGAAAAGAACAAGAAATAGGAGAGCACTCACTCCTTCAAAGGCTTCCCCTTCACAAAGAGCTAAAGCTCAATCTACAAAATTATTACACACTACCCCTCCCCCTCTCCTTCTTTCTTATTTATATCTAACTAGCAAATCAAATAACAACTCATGACTATTCTAATTCTAACTAACTCCTCCTCTATGTGTAACCTAACAATACACTCTTCCAAAAAACAACCTTGTCCTCAAGGTTGGAACAGTGGAACCTTGACTTCGTGGCTCATCTTCAACACCATGATCTTTATCTTCTCTCCTGAAAGTATTGTGATATTGTCTATCATAGGGAGGGAACCCATTGGCTACTGCATGCAAATTCAGGTCTAGAGGCTTAGGTGGTGGTCGGAATGAGAGGGGGTTTTGTATAAAAGTCTCTGCATCCAGTATGTTGAAATTCCAAGATTCTAATGTCATCGATGTTCAAGCCACCTTCATTATCAAATCTTGATCCCACAATGATTTCTTATGCATAGGAAGTAAATCTGAATTTGGGAAAAAATGATGCTTGGTTGCATCTCCACCTTCAACTTTCTTACTGGTTAGCTCTATAATTGGCCTATCAAGAAAAAGATCCTTATAGCACATAGTCTTCACTTTCTTTATTGATGCATGCTCTTCTGCCCTTATGATAGAGATCAAGTAAGAGAGGATTTTACTAATGGAGGAAAAGGCCATCCACCCAAACATTTAAAGTTCTTCCTTCTAGTCTTCTCAAAAAGTAAAGAAGAATTAAAATAAAGAGAGGACCAAGCCTAAAGCCAAAAGAAGACTACAAACATTCAAGAATGGACTCCAATTAATATCTCTCTTTATAGTTTCTTTTGTATAAATTTGTAAATAATATAGAATAGTGTTTAGGAAGGTGATAAAGAGGGAAACCTAAGACACCTCTTTTGTATAGCACCTATAGGCATTAGTTTTAGGAAAAGTCTAGAAGGTGTCTCTTCACTCTCCATTTAGGCGCTAGAAAATGAAGAGTTTAGAAGGCTACCTTAGAAAGCTTCTCTTGTAAGCTTCTTTTGTAATAGGTGACCGGTCTTCCTCCCTATAAAAGGAAGGCTTAGGTCTTTGAAATAATAGAATTGATTTTGAGTAAAGAACCTCTCCCAAATTGGTGAGTGAATTGAGAGAGACTTGTGTCTTCTTCTCTTCTAGTCTTATCTTGAGTGCATTCTTGGACTCTCAAGTGGCGGCAACTACACTCATCTTGAAGCTTTTCATCCTTCAAGTGGCGTGCACATCTCCAAGAGCTCCAACCACATAAGTTTCCTAGTTCTTTTCATCTTCTTCATCCATTTCCATTCTAAAACAAACTTTAAAACATGTCTTTGATGTTTCTAGTCATTTCAATCGGTAGAACTTGCTTGTTTTGTGTTTTTATTCGGTAGTTCCTTTTAGTTTGCTGTTCTTGAGACTTTAATTGAGTTTTCTTGAGTTTTAATCGGTTCATATGCCATGTTATGGGTTTCTGTATGAGTTTGGCTTGGTTACTTGTGTTTTGGTGAGTTTTTGAATGTTAAGAACATTGATCCAATTCTTAAAAAGTGCCTAATCATATTCCAACTCTTGTTGAATCCATAACATGTTCATTTCATATCTCTATCAAGTTTTTGGAATCATATCACCTTATCATTTCAGTTTCTCTTGCAAATCTCACTTCATTTTTGGTTTTTTCTTCGCTACAGAGGGTGTGATTCTTCATATCTAAACTTTCTCTCACATCTTGGGTCTTCTTGTCTTCATCATTAACAAATTTCTCTCCTCCCTCTGACATTCTGTCCCTTTTCTTGATGTCCTGCAACAATTCTTTAATTTCTTTCAAGTCTAGAAGGCTTTCCTTCAAGAACTTTGTGTCCATTCTAACAGAGTTCTCTCCTCCCTCAGATATTCTTCTCTCCTCCCTCAGATATTCTTTCCCCTTTCTTGAAATCCTGCAACATTTCTTTCAACTCCAGCATGAAAGGTTTTTATTGAATAGACAGAAAAGAACAAGAAATAGGAAAGCGCTCTCTCCTTCAAGGGTTTCCCCTTCACAAAGAGCTAAAGTTCAATCTACAAAAATATTACACATTGTCCCTCCCCCTCTCCTTTCTTATTTATATCTAACTAGCAAATCAAATAACAAACTCATGACTATTATAATTCTAACTAACTCCTCTATGTGTAACCAAACAACACTTCACTCAACTTTCACATTGGTTAGAATCAGAACCCTTGGCAGGTAGCTTTTTCCGAGATATTAACAGCCACCCTTTGATAATAATTGATAAGTACCAAAGCAATTGGGGGACCCACCCTCAAAAGCTAGCTAGCTATTAAGGGGGAGAACGAAACACTCAAGTACTCCTCTCAGCATTTCATACTACTCGATGCGGGACTTGGACACCCCATAATACCCAAATTCCTATCATATATAAAACTCCAGACATAAAAGTTAGACAGATGGAAAAATGTAGAGGATCATCTCATTATCAATTTTCCTTCAATTGTTCTGCACAATATACCCTAAATTTTCAATAGTTCAGTTTTCACTGTCCAATTTTCTGATGTGCCAAGCATCCTTCGGTAACTCTCTAGTATGCTAAAATCTTTTGACACTACACTTGCCCAGAGCATAGAATGCAGTTAACCAAACTTACAATAACATATTCGCGGTCTCAAGCACATGGGTTACTTGGCACAAATAGAACTGTTCTCTTTTGCACGATGCCATTGATTAATGTACATAACATTCCAGACGTCCAGCAACAGATAAAGTTTCATAAGCATGGACTCCAGAACAAGGATGTGCACAATTCAAAATCCAATCAAATAAAGCACATTTCAACCATATGCCTAATCTAGCAAAGCACCATCCCGAGAAACTAATCTGGTAACTCCTTTCAAAAAAAGAAAGCAACAAATGAATAGATATGAATGAGAAACAAATACCAATACTCAAGACTTGGTTCAGACGATTTATCCTCTTCTGCCAGTATGAAATAAACAAAATCTTCATATCCCATCTTTCCCTGAACCTTACTGGTAAACTTTCTTGGGACCTGAGAGATAATATCGAAGCAAGTCAAAATCTGTATCTTCAATAAATGATTTGATTAATAAAAGTGGATGCACACTGGACTAAACATATTGCATTCCTAAGAGAAGGGGTGTAGGGTCTGTTGCAGAAGTCAGAAACAATTAAATCTTAATGACAGAAGAAACATGTAATCCACACAAACCTGACAAAATATTCTATCAACAATTCGGTAGGTAAGCGCATGGTTACCATATCTGATAAGATTCTCTTTGTCTATCAGAAAATCATGATCTGTATCCAGCTCCCAAAACTTACAGTATATAACATAAAAATGCTCATAAGAGAAGTACCTACAGACAATTATCAGGTAAAGTAAAAACAGTCAGTTTATTTTGGAATGAAAATGTTTTGGCACCTAAACAGAGACATTGTGTAAAGTTAACGATAATCATAGTTTATCTACCTCAAAACCTTATTGATATCCTCTTCTTCATCGGCATGTAGCATTGCATCAATTATGTTTCCACGTTTCAGCTCCCTCAAAGTGAGAGAACCATTTCCAGATCTATTAATGTAATAATAGATTCTGTATATTACAGTTTCAGCTGGGACATTGAAAAAATAAATTAAGATTATCGAACTCAATACATACAAAATATTGCACCAGAAATCATGACCAGTTAAAATCAAAATAGCATAGATTTCAAGTTTCAACAATCACCATTAGGAGGCCACTGGAAAAGCTTCTAAAGAATTCATTTGGATTTAAGGGGAAGCATTTAGAAGGAAGCGAGAACATGGAGAAGGAATCTATAATTTCAGATCACTGGAATTAGGGTTGAAACACGACATAAAGTAGAAGTTGCCAAAAAGTTTGTTACAGATTTCACCTGAAAAATGTTTAAAATCAAATTGGTTCCATAGTTCAATAAGGAGTGTGGCAATGGAATTGTGTCAGGACAGGTCACATTGAATGGCACTGCTCTAAAATCTAATACCATATTAGAATGGACTGGGCTTGTTCACCCTCATAATCAAAAGTAGGCTCAAGGTAGGAAGGTTCCCAAAGTAACAAGGCAACAAGGTACATGTTGCATAATCACGCGAATTATGTTATAATTAAGTGCAGATTCCATTTTATATTTATTAGGACAAATTTGTTAGTGATTTGATTTTATTTGATTTGTACAGCTTTAAACACCCATTATTTCTGGCTTTCATTACCTATTATTTCTTTCCTTAATTAGGTTGTAAAACAGTCTATAAATAAAGACTGTAATCACATTTGTAAGATATCTCAGAAATATATTTCATCTATTTCTTTCCACTTAGTATCAGAGTCATTTCGAACCTATTCTAGCGAGTGTTTGTGTTAGGCCTATCGTGCCACCCGCTATCGGACCACCCATAATATATAGTCTCACGCACGAGTTGGCAGTCTCGGCGTGAAGGGGTGTGTTGGAGATCCCACATCAACTAGAGATTAGAGTCTTTCATAGTATATAAGTGGGTGCAAACCTCACCTCATTGAGCCGGTTTTATGGGGTTGAGTTAGGTTTAAAGTCCACTTTGTAATAGTACATTCTAGCCATATTTTTTACTTTAAGCAAAGTCGGACACCTTTACACACGCCATTTATGATTTACGCTAAAGATTTTAGGATGTTTGTGTTTAGAAATTTGTAGGTAACCCCACATTAATGTTAGATAGACTCTAAGACCACATTGAATTCAAAGAGAAACAGGAAACAACTTATTTGGTAAAATGTGCATTACATAAGGCATACACATCATCCATATATATAGTAATAGACTTGGTGATGACTATTACCTAGGCTATTACTTTCTATGTTCCTTTCACGAGTCAGGTTTTTTGAAATCTTTTATTTCTCTTTATCTTTTGTATTCAAATTTAAGATAACATTAATAACCTTTTTTGTCAATTATATCTACTAATTATTTATTTATTTACACATGTAATGAAAGTGAAAAAGGAAAATTAATACGATTTTATTATGAAGTAGAAATGAATAAGGGTAAACTAGGAAACTTCATAACTATTTTATTAAGATCAACAAAAATTATTACATTTATTCATGTCTACATAAGAACCTTGAAAGATAGTTAAAAAGGGACAGGGGTAGTATTTGTTGAAGATCAGAATAATATATTTAGTATTTATTTGTAATAATAGTGGCCTATAAGAATGGAATATTTGATTTTTAGGAAACAGAATATACTCCATATATGCATAATTAATGCAATAATAACACTATAAACTTGCATCCGTTGTTTATTCAGACACACCCTTTCAGTCAAATGTCTCTGTTTTCTCTTTCTTAACTGTGTTAATTAAGTGCAATTACCTAGACAATAATTACCAATGAAACAGTAAATGCATATAAACATGGGATACATGAATGGAGTCTGAAATATAAGAATGCTCTTTCAACTAGAAAATCAGAAACACTGAAACACATCACGTAAATCCAACTTGAGCTCAAAAGCTTACACATTGCTTTCAGCCTTTAGGATTTACGGCCCCCCACCCCAAACTTATGAAGCTCATTTTTATCCAATCATCTTTATAACAAAGAGATGCACTCCAACCCAGTATTATTGTCGTATTTACTTTGGATAACTGATACACGATGGCAAAAAAATTAAGAATATGCACATTTTTAGTACAATTTATGCCTTTATCTTAACCATTCTTACTTTCTACTACAGATAAATTTATGCTTCATATATGCATGTTCTTACTCTGTTGATCCTACTTGTTTTAATGCCTGCAGCTATCTTTATTTCTAATCATATAATTAACTTGGTATTATTATCAGGAACTAGGAATGCATCACAAAGATACAAAAGGAACCAGAAAAACATGATAGAACAACCAACTCCAGTTGTATTAATAACAGAGGTTCCAGCCAGAATCAATTACATTCAGAACATAGAAATAGCAGAAAAACAAATCATAACAGGGAAAATTTTGACAGAGCCCAATTCTCTCCCAAGTTCCATATAATTCCAGCCTACTTTCCCTCTCCTACGAACCTCCTATTTATACTTTCTCTCTCTTTAACTACTTGTGGGCAGCCCACACCACTAATGCCAAGTCAGTAGTTAGTTATGCCCCCAATTCTCTAGCCTTATTCTGATCAAGTGTGGTGCCTCTCTTCTGTATCCTAATGTACACCTTAAACATAGGGGTCTTATTAGATACCATGTCAAGTCACAAAAGGACCAAACCTGAGTATATCTGATGGAAATTGAATAGTAAATGAATCAAAATTTCCTCACGATTGAAATAATAAAGTTTCAAGGAACTAACTACATGTGCTACAAACCATATGCTTATAAAAAACACAATTACAAACCATATCTCTCTTGAAACTCAGGCGTGCTCTGCAGGAACTCCAGCCCTGGATGAGTTGCTAAAAGCTCACGTAGCACAGGCTTAAAATCATCCTGAATGTAATAGAATATTGCTCTAATATAAGAAAGATGGATATGAACGAAATATGAAAGCCAAAGAAATCAACAAGCAAGATCCTTAAAAAAGATAAATCCGCCCAGAATGAAACTGAAATTAAAATATGAAATGACATACTTTAAGAGTCTAAGACTTAATGTACCTTTAGGATGAATGGAAGGAATTTAAAAGAAATAAAAAGCAAAAGGAAAGAAAAATAAATTAGAGAAAAAAACCTGAGTAATGTAACTCAGCTGTGGTTGCTTTAATATTTTGAATATTACCGTAGCTATATCCATTGTCAACATGTTGCCATTAATCCAATATTCAATAAATGCGTTCCTGTAGGAACATTAAATCACAAACTTAAGAATATGTACAAGGAAATAATAATTACAAGGCACAAGACCATTCATCAATAATTGCCTGCATTAGGCTAAAGGAGAGAATCAAATTAACCAATATACCTTTCTAAATAATACAAAAAATTTCACCCAATAATTCAAACAGCATAGCATATGGTGACAAAAGACAGAAAGTTATATTCAGAAAAAGTAAAAGGATTTGCACAAAAAGCATTTCAGCAGTATGCCTAGAAACATATTTCCTTACTAAAATGGCAATTTACTAAGGAGATTTCCCATATAGTGCCATCCATGACCACAATGTCTTTGTTGTTGTATTTGTCCAAGTTGCATCTTTGTCTGACATTCTCTTTGATTTCCCATCATCAAATATCTGAACTTTGAAACTTGGGTGGTATCTTCTCCTAGTTGTACTTCCAATTGATTTCCCCTAATTGCTTGATGTAATAGTAATAAAAATGGTAGTCAAAAATTGAGATCCAAGTCATAAGATTGTACGACTCTACGATCCTCTTCTCCATCTCCAATCTCCAATAACTTGGAATGTGCAATTCCGACGGATAGCATCGAATCGACATTGCAAATCGCAACTAGCGTGAGAGCGGGGAGTCTCGCGTTGTTGCAAATCACCTCTCTCAACAGTTCTCGCAGCGGTGCCTCTATTGACGTTCTTCTCGTGCCTTCTTTCCATACCTTGTGACGACGCTTCGCAGCAATGCTTCTAATATGCGACGCTTCTCACTCGTTGATGTTAATCATGGCAGCATGGTGGCGCCTCTGGCGGCCTCATTGTACTTGTTGTGGCTGCTCCTCTTGCAAGCCAACACTCCTCCCTTGCAATGCCTGCGCATCCTTTCTTTTTAGGTCTTTATAATTTTATTGGGTTGAGATGGGAAGCATGACTTCCAAAGCCCAATTAAATACTTCTTCCAAAGCCCAATTGACACAGCTTCCATAAGCTTCCAGTGTGACTCCTCTCTTCCACGGCACTGTGACTGGATTCACAGCTGATTCATCACGATTCACGAGTCCCTCTCTTCCATAATTGTGACTCAATCTTTTCCCCATAAGCTCTTAAGAAACTGGGATGACTTCCGCTCTCCCCTCCCTCATCTATACAATTTCATTGCACTGCACTCCAAAGTACAGTTTTCTTTCTTCCTTTGTTTTTTCCACTGCACCCAAAGTGCAGTTTTCTTCCTCTATTTTTTCCACTCCACTGCACCCAATCTCCACTCACAAATTCCCAATCATTAAAATGACTTCAAACTCTTCTATATCCCTAACGGTGACTCCCAACAATACTCCAGGAAATAGGAGTGATATAGCTTGGAAGCATTGTATCTCAGTTGCTGGAGATACTAGAAAACTTCAAAGCAAATACTTTCAAAAGGTAATAACAGGGGAAATTGATCAGTTGAAGCATCACTTGGTTGATATGCAAATGGATGTTGGAGCTTGCAAGGATGTTATTGATGAAGTGAAAAAGGAAATGTGGGAAATTGTTGTTCGTTTGCAAAATTAAGCAAGAAATCAAGCTTTAATATGGAGGAGGGAATGACAGAAGTTGGTGAGAAAAGAAAAAACACTAAGGAATCGAGCAACAGTCCTAGTCATAAAAATATTTATAAGAAAAGAATATTTAGTACACAAGCTACCATCAACAAAATGTTTAATAAAGGTCTGAGAGAGGAAGCATGTAAAGCAATTGTCAGGTTCTTCTGTAACAATGTTATACCTTTCAATGTGGAAAAGGCTAAAGAGTTCACTACTATGTTTGATTTGGTTTCAAGATATGTCCTTGGATTTAAACCTCCATCCTATCATGAGATTATAGTCAAATATTTGAAGGAGGAAGTTACAAATACATCACTTGTTTTAAAAGCACACAGGGATGAATGGAAGAAAACAAGAGGTACGATTATGACTAACGGTTGGACTAATAACAAAAGAAGGACAATAATAAACTTCTTGGTGAATATCTCAGAGGAAATTGTATTTCTAAAGTTCATAGATGCATCTATTATATCTAAAACAGCTGAGAAAGTGTTTGAGATGATGGATAACATTGTTGAAGAGGTGGGAGAAGACAATATCGTTTAAGTTGTGATTGATAATGCAACAATAAAGTTGCTCGTCAAATGTTGATGGCAAAGAGGAAAAGACTATTTGGGACACCTTGTGTTGCACATTATGTTGACTTAATGTTGGAGGATTATGAGAAGAAGATCCCAATTCATGAGTAGACAATTCCAAAAGGTATAAAAATTACTACCTTTATCTATTAAAAAACTCCTCTAATTTCTCTACAATATTTCACATAAGGAAAAAATTTGGTAAGTTCAGGTATTACTCGCTTGGCTACATCTTCTTGACATTAGGGTGTCTTCATGAGAATAAATGAGCTTTAATTAGAATGTTTACAAGTAATGAATGGAAGTCTGACAGGTTTGCTAAAACAAATGATGGTAAAATAGTTGAAGATGTGGTTTTAGATAAGGATTTTTTAAAGAATACCATAACTGGTTTGAAGGGTGCATTGCCTCTAATTGAAGTTCTTCAATTGGTTGATCCGGATCAAAAGCCAGTCATGGGTTTCATTTATAAAGCAATGGACCAAGCCAAGGTGAAGATACAAAAGACTTTCAATGTTGTCAAAGAAAGGTATTTTATTTTGGTTAACTAATTGTCTATGTATTTGTTTGTTAGAATGGTGATTTTGAAATTCAAAACAAAAAAACTAAGTCAATGTAATATATTTTGGTTAGTTATTTGCCTTTATGGAACATCATTGATGAAAGGCAGGACAAGCAACTCCATAGGCCTTTGCATGTTGTAGGCTATTTTCTTAACCCTTAAATGCATTATCGTCCCGAATTTAAAGCAGATTTGGAAGTGAAACAAGGTCTAATGAAATGTATAACTAGGATGGTGGAGTATGAGGATGAACAAACTCTCATTGATAATTTCAAAAAACAAGCAAAATATTTTAGTAGTTCCTTGGCTACTAGGTCAATTAATTTAAAGACTCTAACAAATTGGTAGGAGTCTTATGGTGATGAGTATCCTGAACTCCAAAAACGTGTCAATCATGTATTGAGCTTGATAGCTCCTCCATATGTGAGCGTAATTGGAGTTCCTTTGAGATGGTAAGTTAATATTAAAATATATCTCTAGAATAAAATTAGTAGTCTACTACTCCACTACTTGCTTATCATATTTGTCTTTGCATTTGTTTAGGTCCACACAAAGAGAAGAAATAAGCAAAGCACAATGAATGATGTTATTGTTTTTGTTATGGCGAATTTAAAGTTAACTAAGAAGAAGCAAACAAGAAAACCAACTCAAATTAATATTGATGACTATTCATCTGATGAAGAGTGGATTGTGGAAGATGAGCATGAGCATAATGAAACATTTGATTTGGATGAAAACTTGGTTCCAGTTGTTAAGGAGGATGAAACTTTACACAGTCATGATTTACTCGTGACTGATTTGAATGGTGAAGAAGATGGAAATGGAGTTGAATATGAATTTAACTTACAAGATTATTTGGTTTAGATAAATCATTATTTTGCACTGTTTTGTAACTAGAAAAGAGTTACTCCTATGTAACTAGGATGTGGTGTTTACACCTAATTATGTACTCTTTTATTTATTATGAGGTTCAATTATGAATTTTGAGTGAGATATAATGATTTTATGTGTGTATATAAATTTTCATAAAATTTGTACGATCTTACTATTTGTGTTACAATCTCCTGATCTACGATTCATACTTCTCTTTTCGATCTTGAGTAAGATCTCGATTTTGACTACCATGGCAATACATATACTTTCCACTTACTTCTATTCAGGCAAAAACCCTTTGATTCCAAAGGTTGTTTCCAAAGCTCAAGTTTAGACTTCACTTCTTTCCTTGATTTCTCAATCAAAACTATACCATTAAAAAACAGGCAGTCAGGAGTAATCTAACGTAAATCTTTGGAAAGCACATCCAAGACTAGCTTAAACAGGTACAGACTCAAGACTATACTGGATGTAATCCTATCCTACATTTTATATTGTGGGCTGCTTCCTCATTCACTTTGGCCTCTCCTATTTACTGTCTGGCTTCCCTTCTTTTGAGCCTTGGACAGTTCAATGCCAGAAAATGTGTTATAAAAATTGGTGCAAAGAATAAAAAACCCTCAATATTAAACAGAAGATTTAGAAAATGAAACATAAGGTAGATCTGTTAAAATAAACTTATTACCAAAACTGAAATCAAGAAGCAATAAAACAGTGAGGTATTGAGGAACCCATAGGCTTAAGATAATCTACCAGTGATGATGGAGATTTCCTCAAGCATAATAAACATGATGCTGGCAACTATTTTCAACACAATAGAAAAAGGAAAAGAGAAAAGAAGTAGAACAAGATAGAGAAAACGGATAGTGTAGATAGCAAGTCAGGTAAAGGGTCAAACTTCAAAACATGATGCTCTTACAAAAATAAATAATTCAATAAACGGGAGCAGAGCTGTTAAAAAAATTTATGAATGACTTATGATAACTGTAATGCTAGCCCAATACCTAACCTAAAACTTTGAAATTCTCAACAGCTCAAACAAGAATCACAATCCATGACACAAAAAAGTTAACAAGTTCCAGAAAAAAATAAATTACACACCTTGTCACAACACCAGTTCCATTGTCAATCTTTTTGAAAAGAGTAGTGGAAAAAAAAGATGGCAGCTTGCAAACTTCCTTAGTAATTGACTTGAATTCTGACATTTCAAGAAAACAAGTAAAATGATTCTCAGAACTGGCTGTTACAACTCTATTAAATTAGAAAGTGAGTTTATATAGAACATCCCTTTTAGATCTCTGGCAATATTTAAAATAAGCTATTTTTAATCAACTTAAAGAAGGTGGTGTGAATGTCTGATTACTTAGAAACCTAGAATAAGAAACTTATTTAAAATCACTTTCCCCAGTTGCAACAAAATGGCCCTTCAGACTATATCTCACCATGCATCTGCAGGCCATCCATATGTTGATGAAATAATCGATCAATTTTATACAAGCACTGTTCTTTCAGTTCATTTGGAGGTGGACGCCCATTTTGAAAGTAGAACTGCGAGTGAGCCAAAATTTGTTATGACATAAAAACGGCAGGAAACGAGAGAGAAAAAATATGATATACACACACAAGGCAAACCCAGTACAATAGAAAAGTATCATCGAACAAAACCTCAGCTAAGAGAACTAGACAGCAGTTCTTAATAGGATTGGTATAAATTATTTGCTACAAATTCATGGGGGGTTTGCCAGCAGGCGTTGGGTTGTCCTTCTACTCTGGAACAACTTCTTAAGATTAAGTAACAAGATTAGGAAAAACCACAATGTAAGTGTTTTGTGATAATATGCAGTACTTTCATTTCTTTGGAACATATGGTTGTTGTGCAAAGTCACATTTAAGGATGTCTTTGTCCGTTGACTGGCTATAAATATATGGGATAGAATGGTTTACGGCCTTTCTTTGGTGTTCTGCAAGAGACTGTCTGGGTAAAATTTGTCATTTCACATATAATATTGAGCATCTTGGCTGAATTTGTTCTTCTTCTCTGAGAGGTATTTTTCTTTTTCTGTTTTGGAGGATATCTTATCCGCCTTTTAGATATGCTTTGTTGAGTTTTTAAATTCTTTCCTTCTTCTATAATACATTTAACAAATTAGAAAAAAAAAGGCATACCAGACTGCCCTAACCTGTGGTATCACTTCTTTAACTGGCTCACTGACAACTTTCAAAGGGGAACCCAAATTGGAAAGGCCAACTCTCTGTTTCAGAATGCGAGGGGAACCAGATGTACTTCTTGGTGAAAGAGGCGGAGCAGTGCCAGCAGGAAACATGGAAGGCACACTGCTAGCATTTGGACTAGAGCAATTCCCGGCAACATTCAAGGGATTACCTGACTTTGCTTCATTGAGTAACAATGTTACCTGCTTAATTAAAAAGGGAGATGTTAAAACAATATCACCAACTTTGCAGGTGATTTTTTGTTGAGTGTTCACGAGAACAGCAAAACAGTTTCATCCCAAAATAAAATACCAAAGCTATAGCATTGTCAACCAGCATTTCATACATTTCAAAATTACCAAGAGCCTATCTATTTATATTGTTCTGGAGTAGATAGGATTTACAAAAAATTGGCCATGGTCATTTGTCGTAAGGGATAGAGCTATAACAGTTGAAGCTGATTACTACACAATAATATGGTGCGTTAGAACCACTCATGCATCCTTGAAAAGTGATAATTCTCACAACTGTGCGGAACCGGTATCAACAACTCAACGACGTAATATAAGACCGATGCATCTTTCCCCCGAGCATTAATTATCTAAATAATCATTGCCTTGTAACCACGGATTCTATCTCACCCTTTCAACACCACCACTGATTTATTTCAATCACTTCATTCTTCATGCACACGTATATACATACAAATATATCAACGAAGGGAACAAATGAAAACTCAAGAGACTCTCAAATTAGCAATGTAGCAATGTTAAGATTCCGAAACGGAAGGGAGCGTACCAATCGATGACTTTCCGGCAGCGAAAACCACTGGTCGAAGAGCTTCTGGATGAAATTGTTGTTAGCCTTGAGTGCCAAAGCGGGAAAGTCTGGGAGCTGCAACAATTCGACGTCCAACGACGCCGCATCAGTGACGACCTCCATGTTCATCTAAAACAATCTCTTTACCGTATCTCTCACTCACAAACCAAATCACTGCGCACAGAGATCAACGCTAATCCTATGTTTGATTTTTCTTTTCTCCTTAAAAAAAATGCACTAAGTTGAATTTCAATGCCTCATCGAAATCAATACTGTATCGAAATGGAACAAATGCGGTTGAGATATATTCAGATTGGAAATTTGAGGGGCAGAACCCTAGATCTCTTCGGAATTAAAATTTGGAATCAATCAACGAACAACATATAATATGCACGGTGACGGTGATGGTGGTGATGTGATGAAATATGTGGAATGGATAGAAAGTGAAAGAAAACGAATTAGAGGGAGAAGGAAAAATAATTGTGCATAAAAAAAAGTAAAAAAGGGGAAGAGATGGAGAATTTGTTGCATGTAATTTTTTTATTAAGCAAGAGAAAGAAAATATTAGACTTTATTATTTTTCGTATTATTTATTGATCATTCAGTTAATAAAGTTTAAAATTACAATACTTTTAAATTCTTGAAGAATATAATCATATAATTAAAGTTAGATAGTTGTAAATGGTATGTATCATTATATAAAAAGATAACATCCCATCTTTTAATTCCACAATTTTATTTATTTATTTAATAAAATAATTAATTAAATATATATTTTTAAAATAATTAATTTTTTTAAATGATAACCATATAAATTTTTAATACTATTTTTTACAAAATTATATATATACATATTAAATTGTATTGATATTTTAATTAATTATCCAAAAAAATAATAAAAAACTATAAAAAATTATAAAATGATAAAAATGTATATATATATATATATTATTTTTTAATTAATACTCATAAAATTGTAAAAATAAGAAAATTATATATATTCTAATACAATAAAATTGTGAATACTCAAACCTATTTTCACTGGTGATGTATAGTATTTATTTATAACTAACAGAAACACATAACATTTCGTACCTGTGTATTACATTTTTTTTAATTTAAATAATGTAATTTTACAAAAAAAAAATTAAAAGAATGATTTAAAAAATAAAAATATATATTTATGTTATTTTAAGTAGAGAGCAACAAAATATTTATTAAAAACTAAAATTATCAAATAAAAAGACGATACTCACAAAATATAATTATATAGATAATTTACTAAATTTCTAAAAGTTGAGAAAAATGAGTAACTATGTATTTTATATATGAAGAAATAGTTAAAGTTGAAAAAAAAATTGTATAATTATATGGTCATATAAATGTGTAAGTTGTAAACATAATGTAGGCTGAAGACATGCTAATTCAGTAATTTTGTATTATTAAAGTTACCTTGAGTATTTTCGGGTGCCTCTGGTCTCTTCCATAAACTAAAAAAGATAGGATAAAACAAATTTAATGAAACATAAAATAATAATTGCGGTCTCCAATCCATTTCCTTGGTGTTGGATTTCCTCATTCTTTCAATCCCTTATCCACAAACCAACCCCTAAATTTTCCTCTGCAACTTCCTTCCCCTGTGATTCTGTCTGGGTACCCATTTGTCGATGAGCAGAGAAACCAGCAACTTCAACCCACGGCCTCGTCAATGACAACAGTTTCAACCGAATTCCTGTCGCATACCCTCTCACTTCGAACAAACTCGAAGGGGGCGTGGCATCCAAAACCCAACACTGTCATCACATGCAGAATCCCGGTTCTAAATGAAGACAACCCCAGCAAGCGAAAGAACAACTACAATAAGGGAAACGGCAGGGTTAGTTCTTCAGACACAAGGCCCCGACATTACGACTTTCGAGACACCCATCACATGAGAGCCCTCAACAGGTTGTGCAGAACGGGCAAATACACCGAAGCCCTCTATTTTCTGGAGCAAATGGTGAAGAGGGGTTACAAACCCGACGTCATTCTTTGCACCAAGCTCATCAAGGGCTTGTTCACTTCCAAGAAAACAGAGAAAGCGGTGCAAGTCATGGAGATTCTGGAACAGCATGGTGACCCTGATGCTTTTGCTTACAATGCAGTGATTAGTGGGTTCTGCAGGAGCGATAGATTTGATGCTGCAAATGGGGTGCTTCTAAGAATGAAGAATAGAGGATTCTCCCCTGATGTTGTCACCTACAACATTCTCATTGGGAGCCTCTGTGCAAGGGGAAAGCTTGATTTGGCTATGAAGGTTATGGATCAGTTGATGAAAGATAACTGCAACCCCACTGTGATCACTTACACTATCTTGATAGAAGCGACTATCATACACGGTGTCATTGACAAGGCAATGAAGCTTCTTGATGAGATGGTGTCAAGAGGACTTCAACCGGACATGTACACTTACAATGTGATTGTGAGGGGTATGTGCAAACGAGGATTGGTGGATCGAGCGTTTGAGTTTGTTTGTAATTTGAGCACCACCCCGAGTTTGAACCTCTACAACTTGGTTTTGAAGGGTCTTTTGAATGAGGGAAGATGGAAAACCGGGGAGAGGTTGATGTCTGATATGATGGTGAAGGGTTGTGAGCCGAACGTTGTGACTTACAGCGTTTTGATTAATTCGCTTTGCCGTGATGGCAAAACTGGGGAGGCTGTAGATTTGTTGAAGGTTATGAAGGAGAAGGGGTTGAGCCCTGATGCTTACTGCTATGATCCGTTGATTTCTGCGTTCTGCAAAGAGGGGAAAGTGGATTTGGCTATAGGGTTTGTGGATGATATGGTATCTGCTGGATGGTTGCCTGACATTATCAACTACAACACCATCATGGGGTCTCTGTGTAAGAAGGGAAGAGGTGATGAGGCTTTGAGCATCTTTAAGAAGCTTGATGAAGTGGGCTGTCCTCCAAATGTGAGTTCATATAACACAATGTTGGGAGCACTGTGGAGTAGTGGGGACAAAATTAGAGCATTGAGGATGGTTTTGGAGATGCTGAACAACGGTCTTGATCCTGATAGGATCACTTATAATTCACTCATATCTTGTTTGTGCAGAGATGGGATGGTGGATGAGGCCATTGGGTTGTTGGTGGACATGGAAAGGAGCGAGTGGCAACCTACTGTTATTAGTTACAACATTGTTCTTCTTGGATTGTGCAAAGCACACAGAATAGTGGATGCCATTGAGGTGCTAGCTGTTATGGTTGACAATGGATGCCAGCCAAATCAAACAACTTACACGTTGTTGGTCGAAGGGATTAGCTATGCTGGATGGCCAAGTGATGCTGTGGAGCTGGCAAAATCCCTTTCTAGTATGAAGGCTATTTCTCAAGATTTATTCAGACGTTTAAACAAACAAAGCCTTTTCCGTGCCTGATGTGTGCAAATACAAGGAGCTCGCTTTATCAGATTACACTAAATTCTAGGGCACAAAGCTGATTTATTTGGGTCTTCTAATTGAGAGTTTGTTCAAATCATTTTAATGTGTCATCTGCTAATTTGCTAATTTACCAAGTCTCTGTTGTTTAAAGTGCCTAATTTTTGCCTCATTGTTTTCATGACTTGTGCAGAGAATTGAAATCTGTCAAAATCTATAGCTTCTGCAAGTATCCTTTCGTGAACACATTAGATCTTGATAACAATGATTAGCAAATCAAAAAGAAAAAAAAAGGTTTTTTAAAATTATCCAGGAATTATTAAAAAATCACTAGAGAACATATTTCTTTATCATTCAAAAACCCTTTTTAATTCCTTAAAAGTAACAATTAGCAATTGCCAACCTATATGATATGATTTATGCAGTAAATAAAATAATGTAATGAAGTTTTATAAATAACTTGTTACTTGACAACGATCATGATATGAAGAATAGGTAACTTCTTACTTGAGAGATTTCAAAAATTCTACTCTATTAATGATTACATACTATTAGTTAAAACTTTTATAAATGATATTGTTTTTGGATCACCTAATAGATACATTTGGCAAGAATTTGCAAATGTTAATGTAGGAGTTTGAGATGTTCATAATTGTCAACCAATTTACGATAAGAAAAGTTGTCCAACAAAAGTATAAGTAGTAGTAACCTTCTTTCTTGGACTTCAAGAATGATTATTACAAGAGGCTATCTTAATGTTAATGAAAATGAAATGGGAAATGAGTAGATCAAGTCAATAAAGAGGTACGATAGATTATTTACTTTACCTTACCAATAGAAGACCTAATATCATGCAAAGTGTATGTTATGAAGATAAATCAACAACACCCATGATTACTACATGCTATCTTAATATTAATGAAAAGGGAAAATGAGTAGATAAAGTCAAATAAAGAGGTATGATAGATTATTAATTCTATCTCACTACTAGAAGACCTAATATCATGCAAAGTGTACGTTAAGACGATTTTAATATACTTTAGGATAACTAAGTAGTTCTTTAAATTAAAAGGAAAAATGTTATACATCCTACAAATCAATGCAAAAAAGGAATGTGCTTGGCCAACCAAAATCAAATCCATATTATTATTGCTGAGTTGATAATAATGCACTCTAATTACTAAAAGTTGAGCACTAAAGACACCAAAAATATAGAATGCATTAATTTTTTTATGACAAATGCCACTTTTGCACTCTTTCCCTTGCTCTTTATATATCTAACAGGATTCTAAGCTCGATTCCTATAAAAGGAAATAGTATCATAAGACCTTTACTGAACATTTATTTTGCATATCACGATTGATGTTTTTCTCACAACCTTTGGGCAATTGAACAAAAATCTTGAGACCAAAAAATAAAATATATAATTTAGTCCTAATTAAAATGAAAATTCCAAACAAGTTCAAGGGCTAAGTTATATGATTAACTTAAAAAATATATGATTAACCTAAAATAACTCGCAAGATCGCATGGATGTGTGCAATAATGACAAACTTTAATCCCTAAAATTGCATGATAAAAACTAAAAAATGCTCTTAAATTGTATTATACAAGCCAATGGAACGAACTTAAAACTACCAAACTTAACACATGGATAAAACTTATTGTTCAACAATCGAGTTATCTAAAATCTACAAACTTGAAGATTAGATTTACTTTAAAAATAACTTAACACGAGCACATGTTCATGTCAACTTCAACTACCGAAATTCTAGTTCATGCTGAGGACAGTACTAGCCAATACTGTCGGATCTTGCAGCCCCACGAAACTATTCGTCAAAACTTCCCAGCATGCTTTCCTACATTGGCAAATACCCACAGTAAAAATTAGCGACTCTTAGGCACACATGTTACTTCCAGTTTTAGGGAGCAACCATGATTCATCACATAAGACTAGCACCGGAAAAAACTACATAACTGAATAACAAGGTAAGACTATGGAGAATAAAAGTTTAGTAAATCTCTGTTTTGGTCTTGAGATTGTATGCGTTTTTCACTTTAATCCCTGTTTTTCAAGTTTAACTACAAATCCTTGAATTCGCAAATGTAACAAAGTCTCGTTCATTTATTTGAAGTCCTATTCCACTACCTTTTTTCAGTGACATTAAGGTGAAAATTAAGTAAAGACTAATTCACTGATGTTTACAGTCTCAAGTACAAGAACAGAGGTTTACTAAATAAAAATCTAGTAAAATGCCTTCCAACTTGATCTAAAGTTCTGATATCAAAAGCTAAGCTAACAGCAGAGAATGAAATTAAAATTCAAGGATATGCTAGAATTAACAAAAAATAATGGAATGGAATTATATTAGACTCCATTATATGGATAGTGTACAGTGAAATCAGATGGAACGCAATCCCTTCCATAAGATACAACACCCCTCTTTTTCACCATCTAATTTGAGAGTATAATATGGAATTTGTCATCTTTTTTTACATTTCATCATAAAAAAATCCAAATAATAGAATAGTAAGTTTACCCCATCTTAGTCTATTCTATTTCCATTTCATTTACCAGTAGATATCCAAACATAAACATATTACAAGAAACTCAATTCTCTAGTAGCCTTATGACCTATATAACACGGACATTTCATTTTATTAATGTCAACAACATACAATGTAATTTTAGCTCAAGATTAATGGTAGTAAGTTGTGCTTAATTTAGTAAAATATAATAGCACCAAGGGTGGTTGCAAATTGTCATTATAGACATGAAAGAAAGAGGCAAGTTGTAAATTAACAGAAAAAAGGAACTAAGGCAATGACATTGTAACACGTATTTGTTAGAACAATTACAAAATTAGCTGCATCAAAATTTGGAAAAAAAAAACAGCACAATCTAGAAACAAAAAACTTATGGAGTTAGCCATCATTACATTCAACCAATTATTAACAATTATTAACAGATCTCAGAATGAAGGATTTGGATCCTCTTTTGTTCAGGGGAAGATTTGTTCCCCAAATTCTTTATCTCGCTATAGCCTCTACCACGAATAGGGAGAAATAGAAATAGAGAGAACTTAGGGTGTGTAACACCCTTATCTCACTCTAGTCTCTACCGTGATTAGAGAGAAATATAAATAGAGAGAACTTAGGGAGTGTGACACTAATCCTAATAGGCACGATCAAAGCCCCACAACCACAAGCAAAGGGGATCAAAAGAATTACCTGAGAGAACGTATAATCTGTACATGGTCATAAGCATGAAATTTTGCCTATCTTTACACACAAACTCCAATTAATTCAACATGATTTCTTCTTTCAGAATATTCCATTTGATCAACGTCTGATGCAAATCATTAGCCTCTCTTTGCATACCCCCATCAGCAACAGATTTGATTAAAGCAGAATATATCCTCTTATCTGGATTGTATTGACTTTTCACCATCAAATCTAGAACTTGAATTGCAATATCAACCTTCTTTTTTCTGCATAATCCAAGGATTACACATTTATACGCAGTACTTTTAATCCTTTGTTCTTTCTTACACATCTTCTTTAGCAGCTCTGTAGCTTCCTCAAATTGATCAGCCCCGCATAACCCCCAAGTCAAACTAGTGTGAGTAATTTCATCAGGAATTATTCCCTTTTCCACCATTTCATCATACAATTTTTTTGCTGACTCCATGAAACCCAATCTAGCCAGCCCATCAATTAAAATATTATAGGTGACTAACCCAGGAGAATAGTTAGTACCTGCCAATAGGTTAAGTAACTGGATGCCCTCCTCTACAAACCCCTCCTTACATAGACCACTTAGAAGAGTATTGTATGTTATAATATCTGGCGAACAGTTCTTAATAACCATTGTGCTGTAGAGGCTTAAGGCACGGTCCAAAAGTCCAGATTTACAAAAGCCATTTAGAAGAATATTGTACGTAACCTGTGTAGGAGGATGGGAGGTCTCATTCATAATCCTCACAACATCATCAACTTCATCCCAATATTGATGGTTAATAAGAGAGTGGATAAGGGTATTGTATGTCACAACATTGGGCTGCATTCCATGGGATAGAAGATTTGATATAACCAAATCCGTATCCTTGTATTTCCCTTGTTTAGAAGTCAAATTTACAAGAGAGTTATATGTAACAATATCAGGATAACAGCCTTCCATTACCATATCTTCCAGTAGTTCTAGGGCTTGAGCAGCCCCACAATATTTGCAAACCAGCTCAATAAGCACGGTATAGGTAATCAGATAAGGAGGGCAGCCTTTTCTCAATTGGTCTCTCCAAAAACTAATTGCCTGATGATAATCCCCCATATCAAATAGGCAGCGAATTATTGTATTATAAGTAACTGCATCTGGGGAGCAACCACTCAGGCTCATATCTTCTACCAGATCAAGGGCAGATCTTAAATGACCTTTTTTACACAGGCCACCAATAACTATGTTGTATGTAATTGTGTCAGGAATTCCACCAGACATGACCATTTTGTTCATTATTTTGCAAGCTTCACCTATAATACCTTTTCTAATAAAACCTCGGATCAAATTCGTGCAAGAAAGGAAATGCGGTATTTGACTTTTCCGTGTCATGACATCAATCAACCTTGCCGCAACTGTTAACTTTCCTAGACTGCAGAGCCTCTGAAGAATTTTATTGTTGGTGGTTTCATCGTTTTCAACAAATGGTGCCTCTGGTGACAGACTCGGAGAGTTTCTAGAATTGTTTGAATCCATTAGTTCCCTGGAATTTCTCCTTACACCAACAAAATCACTTTCAGAGCCACGACCTTCATGGTCAGCTTCAATAACTCTATCAATTAAAACACTTCCCTGAAAACTTCTACACCGCAATCCTTTCCAAGGAAAAGAATATTTAGTTGAACAAAAGTAATCACCAAAATAAATTCGGTGTAGGGTAGGCGGTTTTTTCCTTGAACTGTGAACCAAAGCAGAACTAGCACATAAAATACAGCTCTCTTCTTTGTTGCAACCAAGCAGACCATTCAAAGAATGGGAGCTGAAAACATTGTTTTGCAGAGTAGCTATATGTCCCATTGTAGTTGTTCAGTCAAGTATATTGATTGGACAGTCTCAAGCTATAAACGGCCGGCGCACTTCTCATTCACCAACCCTCTTTTCCCTATAAAGTTGGGACTCAGCTGTAAAAGTTCAAAACAATAAGATGTATCTTTGTTACAATAAACACATACGAAAAACAAAAGAAGAAGCACACAGCACCACTAATGAGAGACGGAAATAACATAACGGAAATTCCAATAACCATCACAATAATCTTGTAACAATATAATAACATCATTTGCTAGCATCCTACAATAGTATAGATTAAAACAGCTGTAAAGATGAAATATCGAAAGCTGCACTGCTTCTCCGTACATTAGAGAGCAAAAAAAATATAGATATTTAGGTGTTGGGCAGGGAAAGGATAAGATAACGTAACATTATCTAGAGGAGAGAGATTGAAGAAGGAGAATTTTGATTAGAGTAATAACAAGAATCAGTGGTTAGAGATTCTAAAGGGGCCATAGTTGGCGTAAAACAATTGTAGAGAATAGAAATTGAAATTATGGTTGAAAGTTTGTCCTTGAATGTTATCTAAAAGTACAAAAATTGCGACCAGACTCACCAGTAGAAGTGACAGTGAGCAGTAGAAGCAAAGGCGTGAGGAAGAACCGTCGAGAAATGCAGCAGCTTCGGAGGGTCGATAGCTGTGGCGGCAATGGAGAAAACGAAGTAGTTGGGGTTTACGACTTTTTATATCTAAAACCCACAACAAGCCTACCCCTGCAACACCCCAAGCCGCGGAATTTGTATTATTTTAAATCTTTATTTCTATCAACTTGGCTTTAATATTTCACTTCTGTGAATGAAAATATACAATATCAGATAGAATTTATTAAGAAAATCAGTCAGATTTCTTAAATATAATACTTCTACCAACGTTTATTTGGTTATAAAAATAATATACTTTAAAGAAATACAATTATTTTTTAAAATGATAGTTAATTACTATGTGATTTATTATATATTTTCATTTTCAATGAAATTACGATTCAAAGTAAATAGTAATTATTAAATAATTCATTAAGAATATATATATATATATAAACAATTTAAATGTTTTTTTATATTTTACAAAATAATAAAATGTGATATCTCTGATATTCTATTTTGCTGTTAGATCTCATGATTCATTTCTCAAACTATCTTAAATTATTTTCATTTTTTAAATCTAGAATTTAGGTCCAAAACTCCAAATATTAAATTAAGAAAATTACATGATTAAACACCATTACATAACCCATTGTTTAATGAGGTCGATACTTTCATTTTCTTAATGAAATATCATTAAGATCCATGACACATAAAAGTTAATGTACTAAAAGTACTCGTTTAATCTTTTTTGAGAAGTAGTAGTCTCATTTCATTTGTTAGATTGTAAGTGATTTATCCTCCTCAACTTATTTGTGAAAATACAATTTATTGAGAGTAATATTTAATGGTATAAATTAAAGATCAATTATTATATTTATATAAATATGGTATTAATAAATTTATTTAGTAAAATATATTTTACCTTTGAAATGCAAGCGCTTTAAAATGTTATTAATAATGATGTACACTAACACTTCTTTAAATAAATTATCAAATTGAAAAAAAAATATGATTTATATGTGAACTGGATCAGAGCGTTTAGAGTTCAGCGCTTGGTCGAACCTCAGCACTTGTCATAGGTAGGTCAGTTCGACTCGTGGGCCAAGTTGGTGGGCCAGGTGATTAGGCCCCAAATGTATGTGTAGTCCCTTTCTTATATAACCCTTCGTGCATAAGTCCTAGAATGCTAGCGAGGGGTTTGGACCTAGGGGTGTGCTTAGTGCACATGAGGTCTAGTTTAAGTAAATGTTTTCCTTTAAACCTAAGCCCATGTGTGCTAGGGCACATAGATGTTAGGTTGCATGCATTCAAAAGATAGCGTAGTGCCACGTTAAGGGTGGCTACGTGAACAAATTGAACCCCTGATGCTGGTACATGAGTTGGTACCCTGGTAGTAATTCTGTTATTATTTTATGCACTCCATGAAGAAAAGATTTTGTGTTGTTGCAACACCATGAGGGTGTGCCATTGAGCAAAATATTTTCCTGTTGAGTATGCTTTCAGTTGAGATTATATTCTCGTGATAGATTTACAAGAGGTAAACTATAAAAGGGACATGAGATCTCAGGTTAAGGTTTAATGTTTCTAAGACTGAAACTTACTACTTCTTATATCTTATAAGCTCTGTACTGACTTAATCATCAGAGTGCAATCAACAGGTAGGACCCCTATGTTTCAACGAAACTACATTCCAGAACACCAAAAGATAAGACGGGTTCGTAAAAAAATAGACAGAGTTAAAGCTTGTCATCAAAGTCAACCGACGAGCAAGTCAACCAATAAGAATAATATGTAATATTTAACAATAAATTATAGGTTCATGCTATGTTGGAATTTTGTTAAAGAAAATCCGTAAGGTTATGCGTTGGTAGTTTTGTGAAATGTCAAAAATGTTATATGCACCTTTATTCAAGATAAAACTTATAGTGACAAATTTCTATTTATACCGCAATTCAAGGTTAAACTTATAAAGGGACTATGTTTATCATTACTCACTTGACAAATGTAATTTCATTATTTGGTTTAATTTGACTATCATTTGTACCTCCATTTGAATTTAAATGCTGGATGTATCATATGTAGCTTAATTATTATTACGTATCATTTCACACATAATTTATCGGTATTATCGATTTTATCTCTATTAACATAACTTATTTTATTATTTTACTTTTTAAGTTCTGTAATTAATCTAAGCTTAATTAACGATGTATAATAGTAAAAGACTACTTATAATACAATTATAAAAATTAATTATTTTATGATTATTTTTATGAATATACATTTTATAAGTTTAATAATATTTTTAATTTTAATAATAACGATCAATTTTTTTTATATTTTTTATTATTATAAAAAATAGACAAACATGTGTTTTCACTTCTAGAAATAATCGAAACACTGATTGGAAAAATTTGAAAATAAATTAGGTCAAACAAGATTTTACTTAAAAAGATTTGTCCTCTTTAAAAAAAATGGTAAATATAGACATTACTTAAGTTAAAAGTAAATTTTTCATGGGACCTAAAAATATACCTTCCTCTAGTTATTAATGTTCATAATTTTCAATGAAAATCTGTTTTTAACTTCTTAACCAAAGAGCGTGCGTTAAACAAATTTCTTAAAAAAAAATTGTAACCAGTGTTTTGTTAGGTACTTGGCACTAATTTTTGTATAGACAGACATTTAAAAGTTTAGCCTGACTTGTCAATCCATTTTTCCATGGCTTATTTCATGTAAAAACATATCACCCCAAAGCACCAACTTGAGTACTCAATCTAAGATTTTTCATTAATTAAAATACGCAGAAGTCAAATTCAATACATTTTCTGAGTTTTACTTCCTCGTCCTACTGTATAATCCTGAAATATAAACATCAGAAATAAGGTACAGCAAGCAGTTCCTTGGAAATAAATATCTGAAGGGGAGGGAGGCCCTTAAGTCGGCTAAATTTCATATGAAAAGAGAAGTAGCCTTTTGTAAACACCGTTTTACTTAGCCAAGTAGGTAACCTGATTTACACAAATTCTGGCCCTTTTTACTTGTGCAGCACACCTTTCCTGGACAATTTTGGTTTCTTTTGAATGTGATTCTGTCATGTAAACAATAAAAGAATGAAGTTGGACATATAGGAGGATACATTAACGGAACAATTTCAAATCATTGACAAAGAAAATTGCAACCTTCTGTTTCTCCAGTGCTTCATAATCAGTCCTCTCCTTCCAGTTACTCTTGCGTAGTTTTATTGGTCGATTTCCAACATATTTACCTGAAATGGAGACATCAAAGTCAAAATACACATTTCATTGCATTTGCTAAAGTATTGTCTCTTTATGTTGAACGGATTTAGTGACTTGGGATAAGCCCTAAATAAATTCAATAGTAAAAGAAAAAATAATCCATCATGAAGTTTTGGATTGTCAAGCTATCATTTTATCTCCACTTAAATATTTATACCGAATCAAAGCACTAGTCGGCAAAGTAACATATTAAAGAGAAGAGTCAATATATACTTAGACATTACAGAGTAATGCTTAAAGAGAGGCCCATCTTAACTTACTAACCATTCATTTCTTTAAGAGCAGCAGCAAGGTCAGAAGGATTGGCAAAGCTCACAAATCCATAACCTTTTGTTTTACCAGTACGCTTATCTCTGACAACCTAAACAAGATAAAAAAAATACCTTAATCACCCCGCATTACAATGCACCACAAATTTGTAAATTATTGTTTAGTTTGCTTACAGACAAGGAAAAGAAGGCAATTACAAATTACAAACAGATGACTATAATAAACCTTACGTTCTTTAGATGGAACTAAATGTCTCCACCATTAAATAGCATGCCCTCATATTTCCATCAACATAATATGCATGCAAAAATGCTGATTTAACTTCCAATTTCCACCAACTTAATATATTATTCACATTATTCATTATGCACAAAAAACCTAGTTCATAGAGAATGAATAATTAGTTGATAACTAATAGACACAACTATTACTAATTTTACAGTTCATATTTTCACTAACATTATTTTACCAATTTTCTCATTCCAACTGATATAAAAATACACCAATGTTTCCTGCCGACACGCAAAAACAACAACTCTCAGCTGCTCTCTGATAGGCCATTGACCCAAGAAGCCCATTTACAACTACTAACAGACCCAAATGCCAGTTATGCCATTGCCAGCCCATTTGGCTCAAGTATTTCAACCATTAGTCAATGATTCCAAGTGCTGATTATTTTACCCTGTTTTATCTTTCAGTAATTAGAAGCTTCTGGTAGCTTGTGGATCATGCCACCTGCAGGGCTACCCTCAGCACTAGGGTTTCCTTCTCTGTATTTATTGATCAAATCCTAATAAAAAATAACAGAATTTTCACCCTTATTATTGCTAATAATAGTAGTATAGTTTTAGATAGCCTCCGTCAAGGATAGGAACTTTCCCAGGCAAATTTCAAAGTCCTTTTAATGGTCCATTATTTTCATCCACACCTAAACTTAACTTCGTATATTGTTGAAACAATTGCATACTAGTAACATTACCCAAAAAATACAATGGTCGAAATAATTCTGAATAGTTAGAATGCTATGTAGGTTAAACAGAGCAAAACCCGCTAGGAAAAACAATCATCTGCGAATCAACCTGATGCCAGATCTAACAAATTTCAAAATACTCAAAGGACACCTGACTCCATCTATTTCTGATATCAAGATCTCACAACACTACAAAATAATAATCACAACGCTAATTTTAAAATGAATCGATTGTTAAAATTCAGGTTCATTAGGTCACCAGTATATAATTTCAATGGCCCTTGAATTGTGAATAACGAGCAACAACAAGAGGAAACCTGAGATGACAAAATAACACATCAATTTTATCATTAAAAAATGTCTAATCAAATGTGAAGTATAAAATAAGACCTACCTTAAGATACACAAATCATTAACAACTCCACCCCTTCAAACAAAAATCTGAACAGGAAATAAAAAATGCTCACACTAGCACGACAATCATGGCTAAACATAAAGAGAATTCGAGTTAGATGGGAAATCTTCTTACTCGTGCCATGTTAAAGGAAGGAAATCGGGAAAAAGCTTTTGAAAGAACATCATCATTCACTTCATTACCAAGATCACCACAGAAGAGCCGATAGTCATCTAATCATAAAAAAAATAAAAATAGTTCGTGATTTCTTATCTAACTTCAATATACATAAAATTAAATTTACGATATAGTAATGACTACATAATAGTCATAACCATCACCATCATTATACCTTCTGGCCACTCAGCGAGGATAGGATCCTCCCATGATTGGCCAGCAGCTTTGCGAGGAACTGCTTTCCTTTTGGCATCGGTTTTGTGTTCCACATCGCTGCTCGCAATTGCTGCCTTAACATTCTCAAGAGCCTCCGGCGTTATTATTTGAGCATCCCTCTCAAATAGCTGCTGCGCCTGGTCAATCACATAAAATTCAATCACGTTATTCATCCAATAAATTAAATCAATTTACGCCACATTTTTCCTCCTCTTCTTATTCTAAGAAGGAAGAACACGACTGACCTGGTATTGAGGCACGGCGGAGTATACAGCGGGAACTGGTGCCGGCGCAACCGGACCCACGACGGGAGGAGCGGGGATTTGCACGGAAGGGGCGGCGACGTAGGGTGCAGCGTAGTGAGTAGTTGCTGGTTGCTGCAGATGAAAGGGGACGGGGAAATAGGAAGGGTTTGAATAGGAAAACTGCGATTCCGAAGCTGAGGAGGAAGACGGCGGTGTCGTCATGGATCGCAACTCTGATGGAATTCGACAGTGCAAAAGGAAGGAGAAATTGGACTCAAAAACAGCGTTTGGAGTTTTTAGGGTTCATTTTCAGTTATCCCAATTTAATTGATTTGAAAGATTCCGGATAACAACATTTTGGCAGTTTCTTCCTGCACCCCTACATTTTTCTTCCTGCACCCCACAATATTATGCAAAAACCAAATTGTCCTTATTATTTTTTAAAAACCCTAAAATGCATTTGAACTGTATTTATTTTTTTGCATTCTGGATTATGGAATTCAGAAAAATTTTGGATTGACACTTCCAGTAAAATTTCAGATCCACCAATCCGTAATTCAAAATATGCATTTCACATTCAAAACTCCATCATTCAAAAAAAGCATTCCAAATCCACCATTCCATAACAAAAATATGGATTATGGATTAAGAAATCCATAATTCAAAAAAAAGCATTCTTGTTCCTGCCGGTTGACCAAATTGACCTTCGTGCGTAACTAAGACCTGCGTATCAAGGACTCATTCTTCCTCGTTCCAAACCTTCACCCTTCGTCCCCGTGAATACCTAAAACACAGAGCACAAAGGGCGGCCTCGCGACCGTTTGCACTCCGACGCTCAAGTCAGTAATGGCAGAAAACACCGTGCACCTTCGTATCGGAACACCGCAACTACAATGTTCAGAAGGTGCGTAACTGAATTCTAACTGATTTCTCTCTCGTTCTCAAATCACTCGTGCGTATAGTGTGTAAGCGTCAAATGAATTGAACGCACCTTAAACTCCTGACAACGAGAGCTTTTATACCTCGTCAGTGCTTCTGCCACATGTCTCTTTCTAACTTAAGAGCAACTCTGTGTGGGAGGCCTTACGACGTTGTAACCCAACTTAAGAAAATCCCAGCGTGTAAGTCTCCCTTCCTCGAAGTGCATCTGGCGTAGGGGGTGACTACCTGGGTGCCAACTCATGCATCCCAGCCTCTAGTCACTTGCCCTCGGAGTATTTCTGCTCTTCTCACGTACCATGCATGCATATTACCCCCTGGGACGTGGCCCTCTCCTGGGTAGTATCTGTCCTAGTGGTTCTCCAAAGGTGGCGCGTACTGTCGCGTCTCCACGCCTCATGCATAGGTACTTCGCGAGTCGGGTCTCTCCCTACTGGTACTAGGAGTATGGCTTTGGAGCCACCTTTCTCTTCTATTGTTACTCTTCTGAGGTACCGAGGCCCGAGGCCTCCACGCCCCTACCGTACCGCCTCCTACTGTGCCGCCCCCTCCACGGTCACTCCTACCGGTGGGTATCGGGGGGTGACACCACCCAATTGTAAATGCTTCTTGGTCCGAGCCTAGTCAACACCCGAGGCCGGTCAACGCCCGAGACCTGGTCGTCTCCCTTCTCATCTCACTGTGCCCCTGATGGGTCCCACCAAGTGTTGACTTTGGTCAACGCCCGAGGACGGGTCGGTACACAAGTCCCCCAGTCTTGAGCTGACAACGCCATTTTCAGCGAAAAGACTAAGGCCTCGCCCTACCGTCCTACGTGGCATTCTAGTGATGGGACGTTCCTGCGCCATGACGTGACACTTTGAGTCATGCGATAATCTTCCAACACGTGGCCCAATCACACGGTCACGACTTAACGTCGTTTGCGCTTCTCAAGTTTACGTTATAGCTTTCAAAAACGTGTGCTTCAGACACTGTTCCATCACCTACGCTCTCATTTGCTCTTTCATCTTCCTTCACCAAGCCTTCTCTGATCTCTCTCCTCAAACCCAAGACCCTCGCTTCTTCGATCACCCAAAGGTATGGTTTTTCTGCGTTGATGGCTTTTACTCTTGATTTTTCATATTGATATTACTGCCTGGGACTGTTTACATTCTTGCATTCACTCTTCCCTTCTCATTCTCCTCGTTCCCCTGTTCTCTGAACTTCTCGCGTGGGTAAGGTTTTTCTGGGTTTTCTTTCGCCTTTGACGCCATAACCTTTGTTTGCTAAACCTTTGCTCTTCTTCTTCTCCGCGTACAAAAACCACCGCTAACCCTCCACCTCCCAGTGTAAACTACAAACCACTTTACCCTTGGGCCTCTGACGAGTTGCTCGCAGAAACTTCAACCCTAACCTCCTTTTTCGATTGGAGGGACCATCTGAATAGCGAACCGGGGTGCAAGGGTAGTGCCTTTGGGAGGAGGCACGATGCTTATATTTTCGTTCGTCCCTGCACCGTGGGTGAACCCGTATGTGTAGACAATCGCTCGAATGGTGGGGAACCATTCTTCTTCTTCTACCAAACTGTTTTCCAACGCGTCGGAATGCGCCTCCCTTTCACAAGCTTCGAAAGGGAGCTTCTAACAGAGGTGAACGTGACTCCAGCCCAGCTATATCCCAACAGTTGGGCTTTCATCAAAGCTTTTGGAATCCTCTTCAGCTACTTTGGGTGCTATCCCCTAGTGGACGTCTTCCTCCATTTTTTCTAGGCAAAGAGCCCTGAGAAGAATTTATGGGTTAGCTTCAGCGGCATTGCCGGGAGGATAATCTTGTCCTTCTACCAGCAGTCTTACAAGGGCTTCCGAGGGAAATTCTTCAGGGTGTGCAGCTCCCAAGCTGACCCCATTTCCTTAGATGGGTTCCCCTTGTACTGGGTAAAGGAACCTAAACTGAAGAAAGCCAAGACTCTGGACGAGCTAAACTCGACTGATCGCGAGATATGCCAAGTCTTGGCTGGCTTAGGGGTAGTATTCAACACCGCTGAACTGATTAAGCACGAATACGACCCCGCTGCATTGACCAAACATATCGGTATGGGAGTAATCCCTTCTTTACTAACTTTAATTCTCTGTCTTTGTTTATGCCGTTTCCTTTGCACATTTTATAAACTGTTCTCACACTGCTTTCATGGCATGCTTGACCCATAACTATTTCTTTCTGGTGTAGACATGATGCTAGGAAAGGAGAAACGGAAAAGGTTTGCTAAGGTCTTGACCGCCCGTGGCAAGGCCAATTCTGGTGGGGCTGGTGCCTCTAGACCCCCAGCCCCCGAGGCTTTGGCTACCATAACTCCAACCTCCCCTGCCCCAACCTTGTCAATGCCTGCACCTGCTCAAACCACTCCAAACCCCCCTTCACCTCAAACCGTTCCAACTCCCACCTCCACACTTCCAATCGAAGCTATCCCATTGGCCATGGTTGGGACTTCATCTCCACCAGCCCTCCTTGACAAAGGAAAAGGGGTGGTGATCGTTCCCTCCAGCGACAAGGAGGATACCGCTGAGGGCCCAGTCTTCAAGAGGAGGAGGACTACCACAGTGGCTACATCCCACTCCACCTCTAATAAAGATGCTGAACCTCTGAGGGATCACCCTCCCAGTGCCCTCACACCTCCTAACTACACGGCGCTGGGGGAAGGAGCTGAAACCATCCCTGAGCCCACTCCTGCACCAGCTCCAGAGCTTTCTCGAGCCATCCAATACTTACTGAAGGGCTTCCAACAGGTACCCCCGGAAGACCCATCTTGCAAGGCCATGAAGGAGAATGCTCTTCGTTCCTTTGGGGAATACCTTTCAGTTGCCAGCTCTTGGCGGAAGGAAACTGAAGCTAAGGCTAGGGAGTTGGCCTTGCTGAAAGAACAAATGATCGACCAAGCTCGCCGCTGGTTCAATCAAGAAGCCGCTATCAAAGAGGCCCTAAAAGTGGCACAAAAGGCTGAAGAGGCAACCAACAAAAGACTTCATGTAGTGGGCCAAACATATACTGAACTTGTGGCCAAGGTAGTGTCCCTTCATGAACAAATAGTTGAGCTAAAAGTCACCGAGGCCTCCAAAACCAAAGTGACCAACCTTGAGGCACGCTGCGCCTCTCAAGAGGTAAACTTAGGCAAGGTGGAAGCTAACCTCACTGCCAAAAATGAAGCTTTTGATCTGCTGAAAGCTGAGCTGGCTGCCAAGAACGAAGCCTTTGACCTGATGAAGGCGGACCTCACCAAACAACTTGCTGAGAAGGCTGAGGTCTTGGCAGCCATGGAGAAAGAACTGGCCTCCCAGGCTGCACGTTCCCAAAAGGTCGAGAAGGAGCTCCTCGACGATGCTACCAACGCCTTTGCTACCGGATTTGAAGAGGCCCTATCTCAGGTGGTCTGCGAACACCCTGAGATGGACGTCTCCAATTACGGCCCTACAAAACACGTTGTCGAAGGAAATGTCGTGCCCATAGAATTTTCTGAAGATGATTGACTTTCCTTCTCGTTGTAAAGTTTGAACACTGTTCTTTGTTTTGTACACTTTAAAGCTTTACCTTTGCTTACTCTTATTCGCTGCTTTCAAGATGTTTATGTTATTTATCTTTGCTTTCCTTTGCTTAGCTTTGCTACTTCCTCGACAATAGGTAGCACGCGCTCTTCCTTTTTATCTTTCTTGCTAAGTCAAAGTGTATGTCTCTCACTTGCTCCCAATCTCTTTCCTTTCTTAACTCGCAAGAAACTCTTAGCTTGATCTTTGCTTAACCTTCGTGGCCCTGAGGCGTTTGCTGCTGAAAGTGTTACTGGCCTCGACATCGCTTAAAGGCGAAGGAGGACTTATCTTCCCTGGCCTCAACATCGCTCAAAGGTGAAGGAGGACTTATCTTGGCCGAAGCCTACTCACTCGTACTGGTGCCCACACTCGAGGAGAGACCTGCTGAAAGCAAGGTCGTTTTGTCCTCAGTGTGTCTAGACACTGGGACAAAGTTGAGCTTGGTGCCCACGCCCGAGGAGAGGCCTGCTAGGAGCAGTGCCGTATCATCCCCGGTGTGTCTAAACACTAAGGCAACTAGTCCTTATCTCTTCGCACTTGGTGCCCACGCCCGAGGAGAGGCCTGCTAGGAAGCAGTGTCGTTTCGTCCTCGGTGTGTCTAAAACACCAAGGCGGTCAGTGTACTTGGTGCCCACGCCCGAGGAGAGGCCTGTTGAAAGCAGTGTCGTTTTGTCCCCGGTGTGTCCAAACACCAAGGTGGCCAAGGACTTGGTGTTTACGCCCAAGTTGAAGGTTTCCCGAAGGATGGCGCTTCTCCTATCTGGCGTGTATCTGCACCAAGTCGCCTGGCTCCCCACTGCTCCGAACTTCCTTTCTACCTGATGCCCACGCTCGAAGGAGGCGCCCCCCGCCACTTCCTTGCGAGGGGTCTAAACATCAGGGCAACTAGGGCTAGTCGTTCTCACCTAGGGAGGAGGCGTCCCGAAGGAATCCATTAACTCCTGCCCAGGGACAAGACGCCTGAATTTTAACTAGGTTATGCTTACCTTTCGCACTCGACGTCCACGCCCGAAGAGTGCGCCCCCCGCCACTCCCTTCGGGGTGTCTAAACGTCCGAAGCGGTTTGCACGCTTGGTGTCCACGCCTAGAGGATATATCCGCGTCCCTCCTGCTGAGGTGTCTAAACACCATGGTGGTGGGTTTGTTTCTTACCGAACCGCGTCACTTCTTTTTAGCGTTTCTTTACATTGTAATGAGGAAAACTTAAGACAATGTATGCTCAAACTGATTTTTACTTGGGTGACCTCATTAAAACACCCCCGAAAGGGAAAAAAAGTGTCCCCTTAAACTGTATTCTACATAGAGTTTTTTAACTGAAATAAAACTTCAAGTTTGCCGCGTTCCAAGTGCGCGGGATGGGGCCTCCTTCCAGAGTCTCAAGCTTGTATGACTTGTTCCCTCGAGCCTCGGTCACCCTGAAGGGTCCAATCCACTTGGGAGACAACTTGTTTTCCAACTCATATGGATGAGCCTTCCGCATGACCAAGTCAGCCACTTGGAACTGCCGCGGCTTCACCTTGGAGTTGTACTGATGCTCTACCCTTCTCTTCACAGCCTCAACCTTGATTCTTGCCTTTTCTCTGGCTTCGTCCAACAGGTCTAAGTTCACCCTCCTCTCCTCATTGGACTCCTCAGCCACAAAGCTCTGGAAACGTGGTGAGCTCTCGTGGATCTCTACCGGGATCATCGCGTCCGATCCGTATACAAGGCTGAATGGCGTCTCCATGGTGGAAGACTGGGGCGTGGTGTGATAAGCCCATACTATCCTGGGCACCTCCTCCGCCCAAGTTCCTTTGGCCTTCTCGATCCTCCTCTTCAACCCCCTCAGTAGGATTCTGTTGGCAGACTCCACCTGCCCGTTCGACAGAGGGTGCTCGACAGATGCGAACACCTGCTTGATGCCCACATCTGCGCATAGCTTTCTCAGTTGCTGGCTTGCGAACTGAGTACCGTTATCTGAGACAAGGCGCCTCGGTACGCCGAAATGACACACAATATTTTTCGAAACAAAGTGTTGTACCTTGTGTGCGGTGATTTGCGCCACCGACTCTGCTTCTATCCACTTCGTGAAGTACTCGATGGCAACTATCAAGTACTTCATCTGCCTTATTGCTAACGGGAAGGGCCCCAGAATGTCAATTCCCCACGTGTGGAAAGGCCATGGGCTGTAAATTGACCTCAGCTCTTCTGGTGGCGCCTTGTGCTAGTCGGCATGCAGTTGGCATTGCTTGCACCGCTGGGCGTACCTTACACAGTCCTCCTTCACAGTCGACCAGTAGAAGCCTGCACGGACCACCTTGGCCACCAAAGACCTTCCTCCTACGTGGCTTCCGCAAATTCCTTCATGGAGCTCAGATATTATCCTTGTACACTCTTCTCCACTCACGCATGTCAAGATCGGGTGCGTGAACCTGTGTCTGAATAGTGCCCCATCCACGAGAGTGTACCTCGTGGAATTTCTCTTTATCTTCTTGCCTTCTTCAGGCTCTGCTGGGAGTATCCCATCCGCGATGTAGCGCCTATAGGGCATCATCCACGTGTCCCCTTCTTCCAGGACGCACACTTGCATGGGGTCCTCCTCTTCTGGCGAGGCCGGGTAAACACTTATGCTGGGTGCCCTCGCCGTGTCCTGAATCAAGGACCGATGACTCCTCGACCTTCCTTTGAACGCGTTGATCTGAAGGACGTCCACCCTGTTATTCGCCACAAACGTTCGTGGCATCTTGAGGGTCTCTTGGATGATCGTCCTCTGCCTTCCCCCCTTGCCAGAGCTGGCCAGCTTGGTGAGCAGGTCAGCTCGGGCATTCTGCTCTCTTGGGACGTGGACCAACTCGAACGCCACGAATGCCCCTTTCAACACTTGAACATATCTCAAATATGCCGCCATCTGCGGATCTTTAGCTTGGTACTCCCCGGTCACCTGCCCCGTGACCAGTTGTGAATCACTCTTCGCCAGCAGGCTCCGCGCACCCATCTCCTTGGCTAGGAGCATCCCAGCTATTAGGGCCTCGTATTCTGCTTGGTTATTGCTTGCTTTGAGCGCAAACTTCAGGGCCTGCTTGATCAACAAACCGTTTGGCCTCTCCAGGATCACGCTGGCTCCACTCTCTTGCTGATTGGAGGACCCATCCACCGAGAGCACCCACTAGGAGCCCACCTCTTCCTCTTGCTGTGTGCTTCCTGGCGAGAGCTCCGCCAAGAAGTCTGTGTATACTTGTCCCTTGATGGACCCCCTGGGCTCGTACAGGATATCAAACTCTGATAGCTCTACCGCCCAGCGGACCATCCTCCCTGCGACATCTAGCTTTTGCAACACCTTCTGGATGGGGAGGTCCGTCAGTACTACTACCGTGAAGCTTTGGAAGTAGTGACGGAGCCTCTTGGCCGAGAACACCATCGCCAGAGCCGCCTTCTCTAAAGACTGATACCTCGCCTCCAGTCCCTGCAAGACCTTACTTACGAAGTATATAGGTTTCTGGGTCTGGTCCTACTCCTGAACCAGCACAGCGCTGATCACCCACTCGGTCACCGCAAAATACAACCGGAGGGGCACACCTGTCCGTGGCTTACAAAGCACGGGAGGAGCCGCCAAATACTCCTTGAGCTTGAGGAATGCCGCCTCGCACTTCTCGGTCCATACGAACCTACTGTTTCTTTTTAAGCACTGGAAGTAAGGATGCCCCTTGTCTCCTCCAGTCGATACGAATCTGGACAGAGCGGCCATCTGCCCTGTCAACTGCTGCACCTCTTTCACCGAGGCGGGACTCCTCATTGCTAGAATCGCCGCACACTTGTCTGGGTTCGCTTCTATCCCCCGCTCGGTGAGTAGAAAACCCAAAAACTTACCCGCCTCGATCCCGAAGACACACTTCTCGGGGTTCAGCTTGAGGCGGTACTTAGCTATTGTGGCGAACAGCTGTTCCAGGTCAGCTATGAGCTGCCCTCTCTCTTGGGAGGTCACCACCATATTGTCTACATAGGCTGCACATTCCTACCCAGCATAGGTGCAAGGATCCTAATCATCAATCTTTGGTAGGTGGCGCCTGCATTCTTCAACCCGAACGGCATGACCTTGTAGCAATAACAACACGTTTCGGTCATGAATGCCGTTTTGCACTCGTCGCGGGGATGCATCTTGATCTGGTTGTACCCCGAGAACGCATCCAAAAAGCTTAACATCTTACAGACCGAGGCGCTGTCCACCAACGCGTCGATGCTGGGCAGGGGATACGAATCCTTAGAGCACGCCTTATTCAGGTCAGTGAAGTCCGCACACATCCTCCACTTCCCGTTCGCCTTCTTCACTAACACCACGTTGGCCAACCACTCAGGGTACTGGATCTCCCTGATGTGGCCAACGCTCAGCAGTTTCTTGGTCTCTTCCTGTACGACGAGGCGCCTTTCGTCATTGAACATCCTCCTCCTCTGCCGCACAGGATGAACCTTGGGGTCCATGGTGAGATGGTGGCATAAAAAATCCGGGTCGATGCCGGACATGTCCGAGGCGGACCACGCAAAGGCATCCAGATGACGTGAGATTACTGCCGCCACCTGGTCCTGCTCTTCCTGACTCAACAGTCGTCTCAGCTTGAAAGTCTTACCACCGATCTGCCTCTCGACCATGTTCTCGGCTGGCTTGGGTCGCCTATCTCGGGCGCTCTCTGCGCAAAACACGCCCTCGCGCCCCTCCCTTCTAGGCGTCGCCTCAACATGCGCTTCCTCCATGGGCGATGCCGCCTCGGGCGTCTCCTCCATGGAGACCGCCTCCTCGGGCGCCTCCTCCATGAGCACTGCCTCAACGGGCGTCTCCCCCACGGGTACCGTCTCCTCCACGGGCTCTACCTCCATGGGCGTACCCGTGCTGGGTGGGCGCTCCACCACCATAAACACGCCTCTCTTTGTTTTTAGGCTATTTTCATAGTACTTCTTTGCTTCCTGTTGATTGGACTTGATCACGATCAGGCAGCTTCAGCTTCATGTGCCATGTCGACGACACCCCCCTCAGCCTGTTCAGAGCTGGCCTCCCTAGCAAAATGTTGTACACCGAATTGGCGTTCACAACTAGATACCATATATTGTCAATACGCGACGCCGTACCATCCATGAACTTCGTCCTCAGCTCTAGGTAGCCATGTACCTCCACTTGGTCCCCTGCGAAGCCATACAAGCACTCTGTATATGGCCTCAGCAGATCAGGGGACAACTGCAGCTTGTTGAATGTGGACCAAAACATCACATCCGCGGAACGACCCTGGTCCACGAGCACCCGATGCACCTTCCTCCCTACGGTCACGACCGAAATAACCACAGGGTCATTGTCGTGGGGGACGACATCGCGGAGATCAGCCTTCGTAAATGCAAGGTTGATGTCCAGCGAGTCGTCCGCCGCCTGCTCGGCCATCGAGTTCACTGATCGCACGTACCTCTTACGCTGAGAGGCAGTGCATCCAACTCCTGAAAAACCACCAGATATGGTGTGCACCTCCCCATGGATTGGCATCTCATGGGCCTGATCCTCTTCTAGTACTGCCAAGGCCGCGGCTGCGGATGACCCCGCCATATAATCTTTCAAAAACCCACTCTTTACTAGCTCGTCCAACTGATGGCCCAGAGCCAAGCAGTTGGTGATCTGATGCCCGAACGCCTGGTGGAATTCGCACCACGCATCCTTGTGTGGTCCCAACACTTTATCTGTCTTCGCGAAGACCCTCAGCCTATCTGCGATGTTAGGCACTACGATAAGGTCCTTCAGTTCTACCATGAAGTTATGCCTAACCGACCTGTTCTCCCCTGTACGCCCCCTCGCCTGGGGCTTCCTCGCCTCGTAGGGGTGCTTCCTTTCTTGACCTATCCTCCCTGTCGCGACTTCATTCACCCTGGCGGGCTGTGAACGCGACTGTGCTCTAAGGCGGGCGGGTGCAACACTCGCGCGCTTCTCGCACACTTCCCCTTCCGTCGCGATGTGCTCCACCGCGCGACGCCTTATCTTTGCGAAAGTTCTAGGCGATTCCTGATGATCGACTCGCAGAATGGCCCAGGGCAGATCCCTTTCCTGAATGCATACACGATCATCGGCTCTTCTGTGGTGCCAACCTTCACCACCTGTGCCCCGAAACGGTTGATGTACTCTTTCAACGTCTCCCCCCTGATACTGCTTCACATCGAAGAGATCATACGACACTGACGGGGGAGCCCGGTTTGCGATGTACTGCTCACTGAACAGCTGCGAGAGTTGCGCAAAGGAGGTCACGTGACCGTCTGGAAGGCTAATGAACCAGTCCATGGCCATACCTGTCAACGTGCTCATCAAGAGCTTGCACCTCACAACGTCAAAATCGTCAACTAGCATCATCTGCGTATGAAACGCAGTGAGGTGTGCCTCTGGATCCTCCATCCCCGTGAACGTCACCTTCGGACCCACGAAAGTGTGCGGGATCACTGCCTCCATGATAGATTGCGAGAATGGCATAGGAAACTCCCTAGGTGGCGTAAAACACTCGCGATCCTCTGTTTCACGATTCCCAGGGTGGTTGTGCAACCCACGACGCAACTCTTCGTTCGCGCGGCACAACTCCTCATTCCTTGCTTGCGACGCCGCAAGATCCACCTGAATGCACTCTTGCTCTACCTTCGACACCGCCATCGCCTCTTGAAGGCCTTGTATCATCTCCATGACCTGCTGCAAGGTCATGTCATCACTTTCTGCGCGCGTCGTCGAACTTTGCCTCGTTGTCCTCATTCTTCGAACTGTTACTGTGAATCTTTGAACTTCCTTTGGTAGAACTGAACGAAACTTGAGGATTACTTGTAAATCTTGCAAGAATCTTGAAAGACCTCCATGAACCTCGCTGCTGAACCTCCAACTACTTGCGGTGGGACTACCGTTTTAAATCGGCCCCACGGTGGGCGCCAAATGTTCCTGCCGGTTGACCAGATTGACCTTCGTGCGTAGCTAAGACCTGCGTATCAAGGACTCCTTCTTCCTCGTTCCAAACCTTCACCCTTCACCGCTGTGAATACTTGAAACAGAGAGAACAAAGGGCGCCCTCGCACCCGTTTGCACTCCGGCGCTCAAGTCAGTAATGGCAGAAAACACCGTGCACCTCTGTATCGGAACACCGCAACTACAATGTTCAGAAGGTGCGTAACTGAATTCTAACTGATTTCTCTCTCGTTCTCAAATCACTCGTGCGTATAGTGTGTAAGCGTCAAATGAATTGAACGTACCTTAAACTCCTGACAACGAGAGCTTTTATACCTCGTCAATGCTTCTGCCACGTGTCTTTTTCTAACTTAAGCGCAACTCTGTGTGGGAGGCCTTACGACGCTGTAACCCAACTTAGGGAAATCCCAGCGTGTAAGTCTCCCTTCCTCGAAGTGCATCTGGCGCGGGGGGTGACTACCTGGGTGCCAACTCATGCACCCCGGCCTCTAGTCACTCGCCCTGGGAGTATTTCTACCCTTCTCACATACCATGCATGCAAATTACCGCCTGGGACGTGGCCCTCTCCTGGGTCGTATCTGTCCCAGTGGTTCTCCAAAGGTGGCGCGTACTGCCGCGTCTCCACGCCTCATGCATAGGTACTTCGCGAGCCGGGTCTCTCCTTACTGGTATTAGGAGTATGGCTTTAGAGCCACCTTTCTCTTCTATTGTTACTCTTCTGAGGTACCGAGGCCCGAGGCCTCCACGCCCCTACCATACCGCCTCCTACTGTGCCGCCCCCTCCACGGTCACTCCTACCCGTGGGTATCGGGGGGTGACACCACCCAACTGTAAGCGCTTCTTGGTCCGAGCCTAGTCAACGCCCGAGACCTGGTCGTCTCCCTTCTCATCTCACTGTGCCCCTAATGGGTCCCACCAAGTGTTGACTTTGGTCAACGCTCGAGGACGGGTCGGTACAATTCTGGATCCACCAATCCATAACAGAATTAGGCTTTTGAATTCAGCATTATGAAAATCAATAATTTATGCAAAATTTGTTTCCAAAATACCCCCTTATCCAGAAAAAAATGATTCAATTCTAGATTGATGAATCCGTAGCACACTCCCAGATCTTGATTTCCAGTAATCACAGTGCCCTTTTTCAAATAAAAGGTCAAGGTCAGTTTCAGGATTTAGAAAATTGTGGGGATGTAGGTAGAAAAACGTAGGGGTGCAGGAAGATGAAGCCCAACATTTTTGCAGGTTCCTTCCTGATGGGCTCACTTTAACACTGAATTAGAAAAAGTTACGATAGATTGTTCTTGCACCCCTACGTTTTTCTTTTGCACCCCCACAATGTTATGCAAAGATAATTCTATTCCTAATATTTTCTAAAAACCCTAAATGCACACAACATCCACACTCTACTTTTTCTTTTCCTTTGCACACAGACTGCACACAAACTGATTGCATTGCTCTTTCTACGGCAGTGTTGCTCCATCTCTTGACATAGGAAGGTGTTTCTCTTGGTGGTGGTCGGTGGTGTCCCAAGCGACTTGGTGGTGGTTCGGTGGGTGGTTCTCTATTCGGAGAAGAATGTAAGTATTTTATTTTTAGATCAATAATTCCATTTTTTTTTGGATTTTTGTTTTCGCATTACATATGTTGTGATTCCAGACAATGCAGTTCGCTAGGTTGACGGAACAGGGAATCTGCACTTTGTTTTTCGTCTTCTAGAATATTGAATCCACAAAAATTCCAAATTGGTGCATCCATAAATCTTCTTGATTGATGAGTTCGATAATCTTCCAGATTTGCGGATTTGTAGTATGTTTTCAAATTTCAGAATCCATAATGCAAATAATGCATTATGGATTCACAAATCCATAATTCGAAACATGCATTCCAAATCACAAATCCATATGTCAAAATAACTTCCGGACCAACAAATTTGTAACAAAAATTAGGCTTCCAGATTTAGCAATTCGTAAGTCAATAATTTATTAAAAATTTGCTTCTGGAATACCCCCTCATTCATAAAACAAAATGATTTACTTACGGATCGGGGAATCAGGAAATCATATTTTCACTTCCAGATTGATCAATCCGTAGCACAATCCCAGATCCCGATTTTCAAGAACCACAAAAACTTCATAACCACCCAAGTTCTTAAAAAAACTTAATTCTTACATCTAAAACCCAACCAATACTTCGACAACGCAACCCGCTCCTTCACCTTTCTTTGAACCCTCCACCAACGCCTCAGATGAATGAAGAAGAAGATTAGTGCCAAACCAACTCATCCACGGTACCGTTTTTTAAATAAAAGGTCAAGGCTAGTTTTGAAATTTTAAAAATTGTGAGGGTGTAGGAAGAAAAACGTAGGGATGCAGAAAGAAACTTCCAAAAGTTACCTATGACAATGGGCCTCAGGTTGAAGAAAAGATAATTTAAGCCAGGTTGTTTCTTCTTGCAACTCCGTAACATCCATAGTTCACGGAAAAAGATCAATTTATCTTCAAAAAATACATTTTAAAATTTGGAAATGTATTTTTTCTATTTACACCTTCCAAATTATAAAATCTGAAAGATATTTATGGATTTAGAAATACCTTCCTGAAAATACCTTTCATGAGGTATTTCTAGAATCTGAAAGGTATTTCTAGATGCATAAATACCTTTCTGGATCATCCATTCCAAAATTAAAAACATTAATAAAATAAAAGATACTTTTAGTATTTTAACAAGTATGGGATGCCACAAGAAACTATGTAGGTGCATGAAGAAAACAACATTTAAGCCACTCAAAATGTTTCTAGCCAACTAGTATGGGTCTTGTATTATTATGAGGGTTTTTACTTTTGTAGTTTCAACTTGCACCTCATAAGTTCAAAATACTTTTTTACCCTTTGGAGTTTTATATGAAATTGTCTCCTCTTGAAAGAGCTTGTGTTGTGTTGCTGCTTCAAATTTGGAATTGAAGAATTTCGACGTAGCGTGGTGGTGTTTGGGATGGTGTTTTAAAGTCGCTTTTGTCAAGGTAAAGTGGATAAGGCCTGGAAGGTGATTATGTTTCGTTTTGTTGGTTGTAATGGTGAAGGTCCATTGAAAAAAATTCAGAACACATATTTCAAAATGTGTTTTGGCAATAAATATTGGCTTTTGTATTGGTGTTTCTAGAAAGTGTGGATGTATATTTCAAAAAAGCACATTCCATTATAATGGGGTTGGGAGGTGAGAATTGTATTCCGGAGTCATATTTCTATAAACAAATTTTGTAGTGAAATCTACAATTATGGAAAAAATAAGGATTCTAAAAGTGTATGTTGAGAAAGTAATCTAGAAAGCATATTCTAGAATAGTTAACGTTCCACAAAGATCTTTTAAAATAGTATTTTTTTTTTAGTTTAGGAAAGGTCAATCTGATATTTTAAATTTACATTTCAGAATACTCTTTTCATAATTATTCCGAACAAAATATTTTGGAATATAAATTTACAATTTCGATTTCAACTTTCTATGAGACATATTTTGAGTTATGGATTGACATTCCGAAAAGTAAAAAATTATGTTTTTTTTTTAGTTTTTTATGGACAACTACATTTCATTTTTGCAAAATTATTATGAATGAAGACTTTTATACGAGGATATCAGATGAGGTTCACATGTGTTCGAGTGTAGATGATGTTAATGTGGAGTATGTTGTATCTTGCAATGTATTGGATAATGAATGTAAGTGATGTGAGTTGATTTTAAGATTCATTAATTTGTGACACTTTAAGAATATGATGAGGAATTGACTAAAAGAAGACAAGGTGCAACACAATAAGGAGGCTTAAGGAAACATCAATGGAGTTCAATGCCTTCCAGATGATGAACCAAACTCATAGAACATGAGTGTCATATCCTTACACAACAATATAATGTGGAAATTGAAAGGAAAGCAAGATCAACACATTTAACCGAATATAAACACAATATAAAGCAAATGAACCGATTGGAATGAAGAAATAAGTGCAGAATTGAAAAGGAAACACAAGAACAACAAGAACAATGGGTAGAATTGAAGAACAAGACAACATAACCGTATAAAAATTGAAGTATGGAACGAAAATGGAAATGGAAGATGAAAGCAAGAAGAACTTATATGAATGAAGCCATGGAAGGGAAGAGCACGCCACTTGGATGGTGATTGATTCAAGATAAGTGCAAGATGCCGCCACTTGAGAGCTTCCTAAACTCACAAGATAGGACTACTAGAAGGAGAACAATTCTCATAACTCACACAATTTGTGTATAGTAACTTTTCTTCAAATTCCAAATCTGAATTTACATGAGCATAACACCTCTATTTATAGTGTGAGAGGGATGAAATTAAAGTGGGAAAATTCAAATAAGAAGCATTTGAATTTGGCGCCTATTTACATGTCACAAGGGAGGTGTGACTTGGTTTCTTTCTTTGACACCTCCTAAAACTACACCTACACCTTCTTTTTATGTCACATGGAAGGTGTGACTTATCTTTGTACATTGACACCCCTTATATCTATATCTACACCTTCCTTTTATGTTCTACTAAAAAAACTATTCAAAAGAATTTACAAAAGGAGACATCCAATGATGCTCATCTCCCAAAGCCTTGGCCTTGCTCCTAGTAATCCTTTGAGCTCATGGTTTGGGCTTGGGCCCCCACTAATAGGAAGAACTTCAAATGTTTTGGTCCTTGACCATTCCTCCTATTGATGGCATCTTTATTTGCTTGTTGAGATGACCCTTCAAGTATAGCATCCTTGGTAATCTTTATGTGTTTTTGAATCACATCATGCCCCCTAAGTTGGAGAGAATTCGTCCACGAATTCAACACTCCTGCATAAGACAAAGTCAATTTGCATTTAGATAAGAGAATGCAAGAAGAGATAGGCAAACTTGACTTAACATTTAGAAACGTTGGAAGTTCAGAAAAAGAGGTCCTATAGATAGACCATGTTGAAAAAGATTGTTTGGGAATGATGACATTCTTTGGAAAAAATCCTCTTAAATGGTGAAAACCATTAGGAGGTATGTAAAAATCATCCTTAACAATCTTTAACCAATATGGTGTGGAAGTAGGCACCTTAGGTAATGAAAAATACAAAGAAGAAGAATACCTTGGAGGCGTAGCACGAGTCAACAAAATTGATTTAGTTGATAAGGTATTGTGACTCTGTTTATCATGTACTTTATTTGCTTTTTCATTTTCTCTTTTAGTTTTCATTTTTATTTGGTCCTCATTGTTAGAATATATGACCTTAAACGAGAGGGGGGTGAATTGTTTAAGAGAGGTTTTTGAAAACTTTTTGAGGTTTAACAAAATTCTTTGTGTGAATCTAGAACAAGAATCAAGTTAGCTAAGAATATAAGCAATTAAACTGCAAAGCAATAAAAAAACAATCGGTTGTTATACTAGTAAAGCTTAAAAACAAAATTAAATGAGTTTAGAGTGAGGGAGAGATACACCAACAATTTATTCTGGTTCACTCTTAAGCCAAGAGCTACATCCAGTCCCCAAAAAACCACTAGGTAATCCACTAAGCAATCAAACCAGATTACAACACACAAACCACCAAAGTAGTGACCTTGAACCCTTCAAGAAACACACCCCCTTTGGCAAAACACACCAAAAGTATTGATCTTGATCACCTCTAGAACACACAACACTCATTGGCAACACAACACCAGAAATACAGTAGGTTGATAATGGATTACACTTGTTCACAGTACAAACCAAAATCAATACAATTGCAATCCTTTTCCACTCTCTTTGGAAACACAAAGCTTGATGTGAATGTTCAAATCTTAGAAACAACTTTGTCACAACTGAAAAAATCAAATATGTTTTCACTTCCCTGTTTGAAAACATAAACAAACCATTTATATTTTCCAAAGATTGGTCAAAGCAATTAATGAAGGAGCGTATTCAGTTGAAAAACATTTAAAGCACATTCAACAACCAAAACTGAATTCTGTTAGGATTTTCAAAAGAAACAATCGGTTGAAACCACGAAACAATCGATTGTTTGGCTTGACAGTTAAGTCAACCAAACTAAAATAATTTTCAACCTTTTCAAAACTCCTAAGAGTAAAACAACCGGTTGATTCGACAAAACAACAGGTTGTTTTTCACTTAGTTAGAAAAACACTCGATTTCATGTAAAACATGTCTATCATATTTCCAAGGCCTTCCTAAAAGAACATGAGTTGCTTCCATGGGCGCAACATCACATAAAACCTCATCTTTATACTTTCCTATGAAAAAGTTTATGAGGACTTGTTTGTTAACCATGATTTCACCCTTGGCACTAAGCCATTGTAATTTATAAGGCTTGGTATGAGAGATAGTGGGTAAGGATAATTTCTCCACAACTCTTGTACTAACCACATTAGTGCAACTACCCCCATCAATAATCAAGGAACATAACTTGTTGGTGATAAGACAGCGGGTGTGGAAAATATTTTCTCTTTGGGTATCATCAAAAGGTTTTGGAATTGTTCCCAACATTCGCCTTATCATCAATAAGTCACCTTCACAAGGTATGTCACATTCATATTCAATAAGGGCTTTGGAAGGGGAAGGGGAGTTAGATCTAGATGAGTTATCACTATGTTCACTAACTACTTGATCTCCTTTAACCATCATGGTTCTCTTTGTTGGAAAATTTAGGCTATATGGCCAAAACCTAAACATTTAAAACATTTTTTACTTGAGGTTTTGGTAGGTGATATAGGAGTAGAAGGTGAGGGTTTTGAATCCTTTGATTTGTAAGTGGACTCCTTTTTAAAATTGGAGGGAAAAGTTGAAGTAGATTTTTGTTGAGTTGTCCAAGATGTGTGGTAAAAGCCATCATTATGAGAATTTTTAAAAGAGTTTTTCTTGGAAAGTTGAGATTCTACCTTGATGGCAAGGTGAAACAATTTTTTTAAAGAAGAATACTCATAAAGTTCCACCAAATCTTGGATATCCCTTCTAAGACCACTAACAAATCTAGCCATTTTAGCTTCATCACTTTCTTGCATATCAACTTTAATTAAAAGCGTGTCAAGTTCTTTAAAATACCCATCCACACTAAGCGTGCCTTAATGAAGCTGTTGGAGCTTCAACAAAAGGTCTTTCCTAAAATGTGGAGGTACAAATCTAGCGCGCATGTAAGCTTTTAAATCATCCCAAGAGACCACAAGCGACCTCTTGTTTAGGCCAATGTCCATAAGAGTTTTGTGCCACCATTGCATGGCATAGTCCATGAACTCTAAAGAAGCTAACCTAAACCTTTGGTCTTCTAGGACCTCATGTCCATGAAATATTTGCTTAACTTTGGCCTCCCATCTCAAATACACATTAGGATCCCCTTCACCACTAAAACTAGGTAATTTTACATAAGGCAAATAAGGCTTAGCCACATTTTGGCGCCTATCTTCAAAATTATGGTGCATCCTCCATTCGACTTCTTCATGATGTCCATAAGAACTTTGAGAAGTCCGTAAGGCATGCCTATGATGATGATGATGTCTTTTCTCTCGGTATTGGTGATTACTTGTGTTATCCAACTCCAATTTTTGGAGTCTTGCCTCTATTTGTCTTATCACCTCATCTCTTTGTGCAATAGTTCTTTTAGCATCCTTTAATTCATCAATGAGGATTGTTTTTTGAGGAGAATGAGGTTTAGAGGATTCTCCACTAGAAAAATTAGCCATTATAGCAAAGAAATACAAAAATAACACAAAGAGCAAACAATTAAAGAAAACTTGTTAGAAAAGAAAGAAAGCACTTGTGGTAACATGATAAAGAGCACTCAAACCACTCCAATAAAATTTTTCTTTCCTTAACCAAGCCTCTCTTGTGGATTGGATGAGCCTCAAGTGAAATATGCCAATGCAAAATACACTTACGCAAAGAACAAATCACCACAAAACTTGAGGAAACAAGAAAAGACAAGCAAGAAAAGGTGTAAACAAGAAATAGCTAAACCAAAATAGAAATAAAAGAGATGACAAAACAGTGAATAGAATATTGAATGAAAAAGACAATCAAGAAAATAAGGCACTCAAGAAAAGATATCACACAAATGGAACCTAGAGAATAGTACTAGAATTGGATGAAGAAAACTAAAAAACAGTACTACTGGAATTTGTAAAAAAAATTTGCGTGACTTTAAAGATTTATGCTAAACTGAATAATGCAAACTGAAAGTTGAAATTTAAACCACTGAAAGTTCAAGATCTTATCTCAAATTAGGCACTAAAATCACAGAAAAAAGTGCGGCAATTAATTGTGATAAATTTTTCAAAATCACTGTCGCTTCACTGTTTTTTTCCGCGCCAGAATTGCACACTGATTGTTTTTGATTTATCATTTTTTTTTGTATTTTGAATTTTGATTCACTGTTTTTTCCACTTTTTCTATAACACTTCAAACTACTTAAATCAGAATTTTTCTCCAACAGAATTAATTTTCATAAGCAATTTTAGTCAGCACAAATACTGGAAAAAAAAGGAGACCTATTCTGGAATTAAAAAATAGAATTGAAACTTCAAAGACACAATGAAATTGATGTGTAGGAACTTGTATGGATGTAACAAACAAGCATGAACTCAATTCTAAAAATAAAAATGCATCAAAAGATCAAAAACAAAATTATAAAAACTACACTCTAAGAAAATCAATCAACCAAAATTATGAATAAAAGTACTATATAGAATTGATCACATTTTAGGAGAAACATGACTTTGACAAAACAAATATAGATTCAAAAATCAAAATGACTCAAACACAATTAATTTGTACCAATTAAAACAGCAAGAAAGACTCAATTAAAGCAAAAAAAAAAACAGAATCAACTAACACAAAATCAGAATTAAAGTGCCAATCAACTCAATTTTTTTTTGAACACAACCATAGCTTTAGATACCACAAGATGTGAGTTGATTTTAAGATTCATTAATTTGTGACACTTTAAGAACATGATGAGGAATTGACTAAAGGAAGACAAGGTGCATCACAATAAGAAGGCTTAAGGAAACATCAATGGAGTTCAATGCCTTCCAAATGATGAACCAAACTCATAGAACATGAGTGCCATATCCTTACACAACAATATAATGCGGAAATTGAAAGGAAAGCAATATCAACACATTTAACTGAATATAAACACAATATAAAGCAAATGAGCCGATTGGAATGAAGAAATAAGTGCAGGATTGAAAAGGAAACACAAGAACAACAAGAACAATCGGTAGAATTGAAGAACAAGACAACATAACCGTACAAAAATTGAAGTATGGAACATAAATGGAAATGGAAGATGAAAGCAAGAAGAACTTCTATGAATGATGCCATGGAAGGGAAGATCACGCCACTTGGATGGTGATTGATTCAAAATAAGTGCAAGATGCCGCCACTTGAGAGCTTCCCAAACTCACAAGATAAGACTACTAGAAGGAGAACAATTCTCACAACTAACACAATTTGTGTATAGTAACTTTTCTTCAAATTCCAAATCTGAATTTACATGAGCATAACACCTCTATTTATAGTGTGAGAGGGCTGAAATTAAAGTGGGAAAATTCAAATGAGAAGCATTTGAATTTGGCGCCTATTTACATGTCACAAGGGAGGTGTGACTTGGTTTCTTTCTTTGGCACCTCCTAAAACTACACCTACACCTTATTTTTATGTCACATGGAAAGTGTGACTTATCTTTGTACATTGACACCCCTTATATCTTGATGAGAATCAAAAAGATGTCTTCAATAGAAGAAATGGACAAGGACCAAAGTATTTAAAGTTCTTCTTATTAGTCTTTGCAAAAGATGAGGCCCAAGCCCAAAGCCCAAGCCCAAGAAGACCCAAGCCCAAGAAGCCCAAGTCCAAACCATGAGGGGCAAGGCCAAGCATTAAATAAAAGAGCATCATTTGAATGACTCTTGTAGGAGGTGTGGATATTAAATAAATAGGTGTGAATGTATTAGAGAGAGTCACATTGTCCATGTGACTTAGTAGGGGGTGTAGGTGTAGTTTTTAGGAGGTGTCATAGTAGAAAAAGGTCACACCTCCCTTGTGACTTGTTTTTTGGTGGGAATTTCAAATGAGTTTCATTTGAATTTTCCCACCTATTTTTCAGCACCTCTTAGGCTATAAATAAGGTGCTTGCCTTTGTAAAATGCAGATTTGGAAATTAGAAGTAGAGAAACTATACTCAAGTTTAGAGAGAAATTGCGAGTCTTGTTGTCTTCTTCTTCCTTTGCCTTATCTTGTGTGCCAATTGTGAGCTTCAAGTGGCGGCAACCTTTCACTTATCTTGGAACAAGAATCCAAGTGGCGTGAATGCAGTTCCAAAGTCTCAAATCCAGCAAGCTTCACTCCATAAGTGTTCATTCTTTCATTTCTTGCAATTTCAATCGGTAGTTTCCAATGTTTAGTGTTTTTCATCCTTTTTCACCATTTAAATTTGTGCTTCCTAGCTTAGTCTTCAATTTGTGTTCGGTGCAGTAGTTATATCTTTCAATTCTGTTCGGTTTTCAATTGTTGTTCTTCAATTCTTGTTGCTTGATTCCATTTGACAATATATGGACTTCCATGTGAGCTTTGGTTCGGTGCAAAGTCTTGGTGAGTTCTTGAATTAGAACATTGATCCAATTCTAAGTAAAGTGCCAATTCATGACCAACTCGAGTTGCTCCTAAGAATATCAAAGAATCATGTATTCTTGTTATTGCATTCATATCATGTGGTATCAGAGCCCTGGCTTTTATATCTATATCTATATCTATATCTACACCTTCCTTTTATGTTCTACTAAAAAAACTATTGAAAAGAAATTACAAAAAGAGACATCCAATGATGCTCATCTCCTAAATCCTTGGCTTTGCTCTTAGTAATCCTTTGAGCTCGTGGTTTGGGCTTGGGCTTCTTGGGCTTAGGCCTCCATGTTAAGAATACTAATAGGAAGAACTTCAAATGTTTTGGTCCTTGACCATTCCTCCTATTGATGGCATCTTTATTTGCTTGTTGAGATGACCTTTCAAGTATAACATCCTTGGTTAGATTTATGTGTTTTTGAATCACATCAGTAAGGCACATGTAGTGATATTACAACAAAAGAGGTAAACATTATTGACACATTCATATTTACATAATGTGTAGTTCTCAAGTGTATTTGGTTAATAAAATATGAAGTTGTATTATGTTTTTGTAGGCATTAGCTGTTAGAATTTAAAGCTTTAAACAAGAGGGAGGGTGAATTGTTTAATGAACGATTTCGAAAATACTGGAAAAGAATGAAGATTAATGAAGAAGCACAGAAGAAGCAATCAAATTAGCCAAGAAAAAAAACTATTTTTAAATGATTCCAGAAAATCAATCGGTTGTTTATGCGAATCAACCGATTGTTTTTATCAGCAACAGTTTATAAAAACACAGTTCAAACAGTTTTAAAGAGTGAGGGATAGAGAAATTCACACAAGAATTTATACTGGTTCACTCTTAACAAGAGCTACATCCAGTCGTCAGCTAAACACTGAGAATTCACTATGTAATCAACCCTAGATTACAAACACACAAACACCAAAGAGGTGATCTTGAACCTGTTAAGAACACTCACCCTCTTTGATACACAATTCACTACAAGTCAGAACACCCTATGACTGTATACACCAACACCTTACAAGTTTTACAAATATGAAAACAAATACAAGTAAGAACAGAAAAGATCACACCTGATACAAAAGAATTACAACAGTTCCTATTCCACTCTTAACCAAAGCAAAGCTTTAAGCAATCTTGCAATCTTGAAAAACTTATTATTCTTTTTGGTAATTTGATCTCTCTCTATTCAGAGATGTAAACACCAGTTATGTAGTCTCAAAAATAGCTGTTTAAGACTTTTAATCAAGGGCCAAAATAGATTAGAATCATGGAAAAAAGATTTACCAGTCTTAACAAATTCTGTTAAGATTTTTAAAAAATAATCGATTGAAAACTCGATTCAACTGATTGAATTGACCTTGACTGTGAGGTCAACCAATTTCAGCTTTTTCAAATCCTTTTTGAAACCACTAAGTGTAAAACAACTGATTGAAACGATAAATCAACAGGTTGTTTTTCACTACTTTGAAAAACACTTATCTTTTGAAAGAACTTGATTGATTCAGTTTTGGATTAAGATAAGAGTGGATTTACAAATTCTAATCTACCAGAACCCATGCCCACAAGAAAAAACCCAGCCTTTAAGCAATCTTCATGGATTTGGAGACATTAAAGCTTTAAGTTCAATAATTTCCCCCTATTTGATGAAGACAAATCCCTGGTTTGCTTGGGATGTTCTGTTTGAATTTGACAATGCCTGCAAAACACAAAATGTGCATGTACCAGAGGTAATCATTTCCAGATATCATTAGCACCACAAAACCAGGTTTTACTTAGTGATTCCCATAAGGAAAATAAGTAAAATCAGTGTGAAAACTAGTGAAAGCAAGGTGCAAATCAGACTTGATGCAGTAGTTTAATCAAAATAGAGCAACAACTATCTAATCCATATAAACCAGTTTTAAAGCAGGATATGTAGTAGATATTAGCACATTACAAACCATATACTTCTTCCCCTATTTTTCTTCACAAATAGAATAAAAGGAGGAAAAAAAAACAACTTTAAAAAGAGAGGAACAAATGTTCAGATGATAAACCTGAAATAGAAAGAAAGCATAAAATTTCTTCAATCTTCTTGGACATATTGTAGCTCAAATAGCTGATTCTGCACAGCCTCAATCTGCTCATCCAGGTTTTGAAACCTTGCCACGCAGAACTCATGATGAGTTCTTTGATCATGTGAAAGTTGTTCAACCTATTCACCACAAGCCTTTCAAATGGAGACTTGGATGTGATTCGTTCTTCCATGTTTACATCACTTGGACCAGCTTCATAGGCACCAACAGGTTCATTAGTAGTAGTAGCAACTTACCCTTCCTTCTCTTCTGCAATGTGAGCTCCACTTGATGAGCCAACTTGGTCACCATCTTTGCTCACCCATCTTCCACCAACTTGCTTAGGGAGTCATTGCTGATTTCATTTGAGGTTTTGACAAACTTAGATTGTTGTTCTTCCAAATCCACTTCAAAATAGTGCAAAAATTTAGAAATTAAGACAGCATAAGGATAATGGTAGTCACTTAACCTTATTGACTTTTGCATATGCTCCTTGATGATGTGAATCCAATTAGCATTGAATGATTGTTGCCTCTTGGAGTTAGCATCCATGAGATAATGAAGGCAATGAGCCTTTCATTCAAATTTAATCCTCATGTTCCTGTCGGTTGACCAGATTGTGGTTAGTGCGTAGCTGCGACTCGCGTATCAAAGGCTCCCTCGTTCTTGATTCCAGATCTTCACCCTACACCGCCGTGAGTACCTGAAACAGAGAAGAACAAAGGGCACCCTAGCGGCCGTTTGCACTCCGACGCTCAAGTCAGTAGGCAGAAAACACTCTGCACCTCCGTATCGGAACACCGTAACTGTGGTGCTCTGAAGGCGCGCAATTGTATTCTAACAAACTCCTCTCTGGTGCTCAAATCACTCGTGCGTACAGTGTGTAAGCTCGCAAATGATTCAAGTGTGTGTAAGAATGTCAGAACGTACCTCACTAAGCTTTCAGAAAAGCTTATATACCTTGGGTTTCAGTGCTACTGCCACGTGTCACTTATGACTTAAGCGCAATTCCACGTGGAAGGCCTTACAACGCTGTAACCCAACTTAGAGAAATCCCAGCGCGTAAGTCTTCCCTCCTCGAAGTGCATCTGGCGCAAGGGATGACTACCTGGGTGCCAACTCATGCGCCCCAGCCTCTAGCCACTCGCCCTGGGAGTATCTTAGCCTTCCTCTCGTACCATGCACGTAGATTTTCCCTGGGACGTGGCCTTCTCCCGGGTCGTGTCTGTTCCAGGGGTTCTCCAAAGGTGGCGTGGGTACTTCATGAGTCGGGTCACTCCCTACTGGTACTGGAAATATGGCCTTGAAGCCATCTTTCTCTTCTCTTTATTACTGTTCTGAGGTACCGGGGCCTCTCGCTGTGCCTCTCGCTGTGGCCTCTCGCTGTGCCGCTCCCTCCACGGTCTTTCCTACCCGTGGGTATCGGAGGGTGTCACAATCTGGGCCAAGGCACGCTCTTAGGACAACGAGCCACGCCTTTAAAGTGGGAGACGCTTAAACCTGACGATGCCCACGCCAGGCAACTCCCACACCTGGCGACGCCCACACCTGGCGACGCCCACACCTGGCGACGCTCACACCTGGCGACGCCTACACCTGGTAGCACCCACCCCTGGCGACGCCCACACTTGGTGATGCGAATCAAATAGATGTCATCAATAGAAGAAATGGACAAGGGCTGAAGCATTTAAAGTTCTTCTTATTAGTCTTTGCAAAAGATGAGGCCCAAGCCCAAAACCCAAGCTGATGGAAGAGGGCCCAAGCTCACCACACTATGAAAGCCAAGCTTCCAAGACCAAGACCGTCTACCCTTCCAAAAGGAGCGTCTAGCCTCACAAGGAGCGTCTAGCCTCACAAAGGGAGCGTCTAGCCATGATGAGGAGCGTCTAGGCCAAGGCTACATGAGGAGCATCTATGAAGAGTCCTAGACCGTCTAGCTTCACACACACAAGGGCCAAAGCTACGGTTTGGGAGAGAAGAGGCTTTGTTGCATAAAAGGCCCATTAGGGGTACTTAGTAAGATAGGTAGTGTAGAAAGAACTTTGTGAAGGAAACCTTCTAGAACCTAGGGTTGTGTGGCCGGTCATTGCATGGCACATGGCTTAGAATTTAGATTTAATTTTGGTTTTCTTTTCCTTAGAAATGTAGCTTAACATTTAAGCCCAAATAGCCTATAAATAGGAAGGCTATCTCTTTGTATTTGACAAGTTTTTTTGAGTATTGTTATGCTGCCCATTTTGTGCACTAGCTATACTTCTCCTAGAAATCTAGGCTATAAACTTCACTCCCTTCACCTTTCTTCATAGAGCTGGCCGAACCTCTCTAATTCATACTCATCATGCACCTTCAAAGCCATCACAACTCCTAGGAGGGCTTTGTTTCACTCACCCATTGCTTCCGCATCCATTTTACTACTTTGATTCAAGAAGAACACATGAAATGCCATCATTTGGTATCATGAGCTTTTGGTTCTTCAAGATGAGTAGCTTGTCTTTTTAATTTCAGTTCTTCTTTATTTCATCTTTGTCATTTCAATTCCTTACTTGTCTTGCTGTTTTTATATTTTAATTTGTTCTTGGTGTGCTTTGTGGAAGATCCAACCCAAGCACTCTTGTTCATTTGATCTTGAACAAGTTCTTGTGCAATTTGTGATAGGATTCCATACACCTTTGTGTTGCTATTTTGTTTTAGGCTTTGAGTCTTTATTGCTTTCATTATTTTGCTTCATATTATGCTTTGAGTCTTTAAATTTCTGAATCTATACATGTTTTGTCAAGTCATGTTCATCCATATTGTCATCAATTCTTAGTAGTCCTATTTTTTTTGGCTTGATTGTTTCTTGTTTTGGGTCTCTTTATATTGCTTTAATCTGCTGTTATTTTGATCCTTTGGTGCTTTTTATTTTTAGTTTGAGTTCATAATTGTGTCTTAGTTCATACACAATTTCCATTCTCACATTTCCATTGTGTTAATTTTGGTTATCTTGCTGTTTTCTTCCAGTTTTCCAGATTTCCCCTGTAACACCTCTCTGTTCTGGGCTGTTTTGTTTAACAAAATTTTTCTACCCATAGGAAAATTCTGAATTTCTGGAAAATGAAAGTTTAAGGTGTTATAGAAAAGACAAAAAAAGAATGAGGTCAAAAGGAGCAACAGAAAAAAAATGATAAATCTCACAAAATCAGAGTGCAAATCTTGAGCGTTACAGCTGGCCTAACTGCACACCAAATTTGCAAAAATTATTAAAAAAAAATGGTGCATGCGTTTTAGGTGATTCCAAAGCCAAAATTTAGCTAAGATCCTGAATTTTCTTGTATCCAAATTTCAGAAACAAATCTTACAATTACAGCTCAGCATAAATCGGGGAACAAAACTGTTTTCTGGCCCACAACATTTTCCAGTGGTGCTGTTTTTTTTTATTTGGTCATCTAATCTAGTGCTTTTCTTTAGGAATTCCTTTTGTGTGCCAACTTTTATTGAGTACCTTTAATTGTTTGCTTTAATTCCTTGAATCTCTTTCTAAGTTGTCATATTATAAATCCTTTTGGTGGTACTGTTTTCTTTCAATTAAATTTGTTTCTTGCTTTTGTTTCTTGACCTCTCTTTTGTGGGTGCTGGAAATTAATTCTCTCTTGGTGCTTATGTGCATGGAAATTGACTTGGTTTAAGGTTAAGCCTTTGTGAATAGGTGCTGGAAATTGGAGAATTAAAGCCAACTTTCTAAGGAGGAGTCAAGCTAAGGCCGAAACAAGCTTCTTGAAACAAACACTACAAACACCTAGAAGATCAACAATCAAGACAACAAAGAAAGTGCACTAACCAAAAAGAGGAACAACAAAGGGGGTTTTCTTATCTCCTTTACAACTTGGATTATTGTTAATTACCTCTTTTAAATTACGTTTTAGACGGTGAGTGTGTCTTCAAGGGCTCAAAGTGTCCAAGAAGCCTCACCTAGGGCCGAATAGCATAGTTATTTTGCTTAGTAATTTGTTGCTTGTTTGAACTTGTATTTCTTTTGTTTTGGTAGAAACGTTTTGTATGTTTAGTATTGTTTAATTTTGTGCTATACCGACTAGTTTGCTGCATATCTAGCTTACATAGTTTTCTTGCTTTTTGATTTCTCAACTTCTTGTGTTCTAAGTGTTCTACTAAGAGAAAATTTTGTGTGAAGTCATTGGAGGAAAAGTTTTTGGCAAGGAAAAGGCTTGGTACTTAAGTAGTCCATTGTGACTCACCTCCCTTACCTGGAAAACTCCCTTCTCTAACTTTCCTAAACTTTCTCCAAGTAAAACACCTATATACACAAAGTTTTAGCCATGTCTTCTTCTCCTCACTCTCCAAAGTCTATAGAAAGTGAAGTAAAATCTTTGAAAACTCTTTTAAAAGAAGTATCCCAAGCGGTACAATTGATCTCTTTTAGACAATTGGAGAATGAGAACAAAATTAATGAGTTGGCTAAAGCTCAAGAAGAGAAATCCCAAAAATCTCAAAAATCCAAAAAAACGCTTACTCATGCATCTCAAAGTATTGAGTCTCTAGGGGAGGGAAGCCGTAGAATCAATGATTATTACCAACCACCCCCTAGAAGAACTAGGCAAAGGGAACAAGAGGTGCCAAGGGAAACTAGAGTAGACCTACCTCATTTTCATGGAAAGGAAAATGTAGAAATATATCTAGATTGGGAGATGAAGGTAGAGCAACTCTTTGCTTGCCATAGGGTAAGTGAGGAACGTAAGGTACCCTTAGCCACCCTTAGTTTCCAAGGAAATGCTATGTATTGGTGGACCTCTTTAGAGAGAGACCGACGTCTTCATAGGGAACCTCCCATAGAATATTGGAATGACCTTAGGGGAGCCCTAAGACGTCGACATATACCTTCTTACTACCATAGGGAGTTGATGGACAAGCTCCAAAGACTCCAACAAAAGAATATGAGCGTAGAAGAGTATAGACAAAAGATGGAGCTCTACATGATGAGAGCCTCCATTAGAGAAGAGGAGGAAACCACCATATCTAGGTTCCTTAGTGGCCTATCACTTGAGATAAGAGATAGAGTAGAACTATTACCCTATCAAGACTTGAATGATTTGGTTCAACTTTGCATTAAAGTTGAACAACAAAATTTGCGCAAAACTTCAAGTCAAAGGGTAGGTTCTTACTCCAACTCTTATCCCAAGAAAGACTTTAAAAGGGAGGGTAGTACACCTAGAGACGAACCCAAAGAGACTACCAAACCCTTAGTGAAAGATGCCTCCACCCCATACATCCGTGCTAGGGACACCAAATGTTTTAAATGTTTTGGAAGAGGGCATGTGCAAGCACAATGTCCAAACCAAAGAATTTTGTTTTTAAAAGGAAAAGATGAATACACAAGTGGTGAAGATGAACCTAGTACCCAAGAAAAAGGGGAAGGAGAAAGGATAAATCCTTTGGAGGGGGACTTATTGATGATTCAAAGAATCCTCCACAATCAACCTAGTGCACCCATTGAGACACAACGAGAGAACATTTTTCATACTAGATGCAATGTTTTAGAAAATATATGCTCTCTTATTGTGGATGGTGGGTCATGCTGCAATTGTTGTAGCACTAGATTGATTGAAAAATTACAACTACAAGTAGTTCCTCATCCACAACCTTACAATTTACAATGGATCAATGAGGATGGAGAACTACGTGTAGACAAACAAGTGGAAATCGAGTTTTCTATAGGCAACTACAAAGACAATGTTTTGTGTGATGTAGTACCTATGGAAGCTTGCCACATCTTATTAGGTAGACCATGGCAATTTGATAAGAAAACCTCACATAATGGTCTAACTAACGAGATTTCTTTTATCCACAAGCATAAAAGGTTTGTACTTAGCCCTTTACCACATTCCCAAGTGGTAAAAGACCAAATACAAATGAAACACAAAAGGGATGAAGAAAAAATAGAAAAAGAAAAAATTTTTGGGAAACAAAAGGCGTGGGAGAATAGTGTTCCTTCCCACAAGGTCATTCAACAAGTCAAGCATATTGAAAATACCTTTACAAACATGCTTCTTGTTGAACAACCTAGCCTTTCCTTTTGTAAAGGAACACTTGCAAGCATGAGCACAAAAGAAAAGTCCTTACAAGAAGCTTGCATAGATCAAGAAGGAGAACTCATGGGACAAAAGAAAGTTGATCAAACGCTAGAGCTTTTAAGAGGAAAACTTTTGTCACCCATGAGAAAAGAGGTTCAAAGACATTACTTTAAGTACAACTCATGTTTTCAAACTACACCTAAAGTAAAGTCTCATGAACTCTATACTCCTTCACCTTTTGCAAATGATCCTTGGGAAGATACAAATTTCATTTTAAAATTCCCTAGGACAACAAAAGGTTTTAATTCAATCTTCATGGTTATGGATAAACTCTTCTCTAGAGAAGTGATACATCTTCATGGTTTATTTTCAAGCATAGTATTGAATAGAGCTCCAACTTTCGCAAACCATGATTTGAGGATTTCCTTTGGAAAACTTGCAACTAAGTTGCACACTTTAAATGCTTATCATCCTCAAACGCATGGTCAAAATATTTTTGAAAATATAGCTCTTTCTATTATGCCTAGAATAATCATGAAGTGCACACACAATTTTAGAGATGAGCAAACATACCATCAAGTAGTTCACAAAACTACTTCTCCTTTTAAAGTTATGTGTGTGCTCAATCATCTTTCTTCTTTTAAGTTGTTACCATCTTCTATAGGATTTATGCCTCAAGAGAAGGTAACCACAAATGACCATTTTAAAATACAAAAGATGATTAGAGGCCACACACAACCCTTAAAAGAGAAATCTTGTCCAAGGTTGCCAACACCAAAAGACAAACAACAATGGCAACCTAGTAAAATTAATTTGCAAACTAACACCTATGCTTTATTTGATTATTTCTATAGGTGGACGTTTGATCCAGGAGGACAAGTTTTGAAGAAACAAGATGCTGCTATCCGAGATCAAGCCTGAAGATCTGAGGATAGATCTTCTCAAAAGAAGGAGGAGATGATGGACACCATCCAGCCACAACCATTCCCCTAAGCAAAAGCATTGGATTTGAGGACAAATCCTTTTCAAGAGGGAGGGGATGATGGAAGAGGGCCCAAGCTCACCATACTATGAAAGCCAAGCTTCCAAGACCAAGACCGTCTACCCTTCCAAAAGGAGCGTCTAGCCTCACAAGGAGCGTCTAGCCTCACAAAGGGACCGTCTAGCCATGATGAGGAGCGTCTAGGCCAAGGCTACATGAGGAGCATCTATGAAGAGTCCTAGACCGTCTAGCTTCACACACACAAGGGCCAAAGCTACGGTTTGGGAGAGAAGAGGCTTTGTTGCATAAAAGGCCCATTAGGGGTACTTAGTAAGATAGGTAGTGTAGAAAGAAATTTGAAGGAAACCTTCTAGAACCTAGGGTTGTGTGGCCGGTCATTGCATGGCACATGGCTTAGAATTTAGATTTAATTTTGGTTTTCTTTTCCTTAGAAATGTAGCTTAACATTTAAGCCCAAATAGCCTATAAATAGGAAGGCTATCTCTTTGTATTTGACAAGTTTTTTTGAGTATTGTTATGCTGCCCATTTTGTGCACTAGCTATACTTCTCCTAGAAATCTAGGCTATAAACTTCACTCCCTTCACCTTTCTTCATAGAGCTGGCCGAACCTCTCTAATTCATACTCATCATGCACCTTCAAAGCCATCACAACTCCTAGGAGGGCTTTGTTTCACTCACCCATTGCTTCCGCATCCATTTTACTACTTTGATTCAAGAAGAACACATGAAATGCCATCACAAGCCCAAGAAGCCCAAGCCCAAGCCCACTCCAATCAAAGAATCACTAGGAGCATGGCTAGATCTTTGGGAAGAGATTGCCAAATGAAATCTCTCTTTGTAATATCTCTTGTATTAAATTGTAAATAAGATAGGATAGCCTTAGGGAAGTGCCTAAAAAGGAAAATAAAAGAAACTATGCATGTAAAGGCACTTTTAGTCACTAGTTACTTAGAAATGGCTAGGAAGGTCACCTTTTGGCCTAGTTAGGTACCTTTTGTTCATAGAAGGAACTTGAAGGAGCCTTTCCTTCCTTCCTTACCTAGAGGGCTGGTCATATCCCATTCTATAAAAGGAGAACCTTGCCTCATTGTAAAACAGATTTGAAAATTGAGAGTAATGAAACTATAGTGAAATTTAGAGAAAGTTGTGAGCCTTGTCTCTTCTTCTCTTGAAGTCTCATCTTGTGAGCTCTTGGGTCTCTCAAGTGGCGGCACCACCACTCATCTTGGAAGCAACCACCCTCCAAGTGGCGTGAAGATCATCCCAAGATCTACAACCACATAAGTCACCTTTTCCATCTTCCTTTTCTTCTATTTTTGAGTTTTGCTTGTGTTTGTCCTCTTCCTTTCGCTGCATCTTGTGCTTGGATGCTCTTCTATCATTCTTTGCACGTTATTCTTCCTATTTCCAGTGCAGTTTTGCTGTGTTCTTGGTTCGATACATAATGATTTCCAATTACATGTGCTAACCTTGTTGTTTGCAAGTTCTTTTACATGGCTTTTGTTGCCTAGTTCATTCCAATTCGGTGAACTTGTTGCATGCTGCAGTATTTCTGTTCTTGCCACTGTTTTTGTGTTGTTTTATCTGTTCTTGAGCTGTTCTTGGGTTTTACTTGCTGTTTTAGAAGTTACCCACCCATTCTATGTTCATTTCTTGCATTACAAGTCACAAATCTTGCATTTTGAGTGTGAACCTTTGTCTTGTTGTTTTAGAAACTCTTTCAATTGCCTTTAGAACTTGATCCTATTTTTGAAAGTATCTTGAATGCTATGAAACCAATGTCAACTCATCCCAAAATAATCAAAGGTTCAAATGAAATCATATCACCTGGTGACGCCCACATCTGGCGATGCCCAAAGCAGTCAACACACTAACTTTCCTCCTTGGAGCCCCTTGGTGGGTTCCGCCGTATGTTTGACTTTGGTCAACGCCCGAAGACGGGTCGGTACACAAGCCCCCCAGTCTTGAGCTGATAACTGTTGTACCGTCCCGTATCCGGGCGTTGACTAAGTCAAGGTCAAGGTCAACACCAGGAGTCAGAGTCAACACAAGGCGCCTGCCTAGGTGAAGAGACGCCAAGTGCCAGCGTCGTCAAGAAGAGGCGTCGCCAAGGCAAGGCGTCGCCTAGGTGAAGGCATCGCCCAACCAGGGCGACGCCAGATCAAGCATTACTAAAGCAAGGCAATCACAGTGTGGTTCCCCGATACCCATGGGTAGGAAAGACCATGGAGGGAGCGACGCCGTGGGAAGGCCTCAGGTCCCGATGATCCGGGAGAGTGATAAAGAGAAGAGAAAGGTGGCTTCAAGGCCATAGTAACAACACTAGTGTAGGGCAGCCTGACTCGTGAAGTACCCCTGCCGCCCCAGAGACGCCTTTGGGACAGATACGACTCAAGAGGAAGGTCACGTCTAGGGTAGCCGGGTGCAGGGTACGAGAGGAAGGCAGATACGCTCTCAAAGTGAGTGACTAGATGATTGGGGGCATGAGTTGGCACCCAAAAAGTCACCCCTTGCGCAGTAGCACTCCCAGGCAGGAGGACTCACACGTAGAGACGTCCCCAGATGGGCAGAAACGCCCCTAGATGGGGTTATGGCGTCGTGAGGCCCTCCACGTGTACGACAGCCAGGTCAGAATAGAAACACCCTTTAGTCAGGTACCAGGTAATTAAAGTCATTCAATACAGTTTCCGTTTCGAGCATTCAGGTACTATAATGGCTCCCAAGCGTTTCAACGTCTTAAATGCGCTACGTTTTCTAATTAGACACGCTGATTGAGTGCGTTACATTTGTGATTAAAAGCGCTTTAAGGCGCTTTAAATGCTCGGGTAGTTTAAATAGCGCCTTGAATGTTGGGAACGGGGTTCGAACTTTTGGCAAATTTTCCAGAGACACTCTAGTTGCTTGCTCGAGCCTTGAGGTTACGCATAAGGGACTAGGGAAAGATTGTTTGCCAGAACGAGAATATACACACAATACACAGTTCTTTTTACCACCTTCAGAGTGCCATACGTGGTGCTCAGATACGGAGGTGCACAGTTTTGGTGTTTCTTGCTGGCTGACTTGAGCGTCGGAGTGCAAACGACCGCTAGGGCGCCCCTTTTGTCCTCTTTTGCAGGAATCCACAGGTAACCAGTGGGAAGGAGTCCCTAGCTGACGGTTGAGGTCGCGCACAAAGATGTCACATGTCAACCGGACGGAACATTTGGCGCCCACCGTGGGGCCGATATAAAACATCAGTCCCATCACAAGTTCGAAAAGATCTACCAAGTTACAGTAACGTTTGAGGAAGTTGGAAGAAACCGTGACAATGGCCCCCACCAGACGAAGTACAGCACGCGCAGCCCCAGCAGAACTATCCATGCAACAGGTCCTGGAGATAATGCGGGGGCTGCAGGAGGATATGGAGGAGTCGAAGATGGAACAGGAACGCATGCAGGCAGATCTCGAAGCCTCGCATGAGAGGAATGAAGAGCTCCGCCGCGTAAACGAGGAGTTGCGCCAGGGTCTGAGAAATAATCGGGGGCAACGTGAACATGACGGGATGGAGAACCACTCCCCGCCAAGGGAGTTTTCCACTCCCTTCTCGCAGGAGATTCTGGATGCAGTGATCCCGAACACGTTCGCGGGGCCCAAGGTGATCTTCACCGGGATGGAGGACCCTGAGACGCACCTCGCTGCATTTCACACACAGATGGTCCTGGTAGGCGGTTCTGACGTTGCCAAGTGCAAGCTCTTTATGAGCACCTTGACTGGGATGGCTATGGACTGGTTCATCAGCCTCCCGGATGGTCATATCACATCTTTCCGACAACTGTCACGATTGTTCAGGGAGCAATACCTAGCAAACAAAGCCCCGCCGCCGGTCTCCTACGATTTGTTTGATGTGAAACAGTATCAAGCGGAGACCCTCAAGGAATGCATCAACCGCTTCGGGGCTCAGGTGGTCAAGGTTGGTACGACTGAGGAACCTATGATTGTATACGCGTTCGTGAAAGGCGTATGCCCCGGTCCTTTCGGAGAATCCATCATTCGCAACCGCCCTAGGACTTTTTGCAGAACTACGGCATCGTGCGGTAGAGCATATCGCCTCTGAGGGAGAGGTGTGCGTGAAGCGCACCAGCGTCGTACCCTCACGCCCGAGGGGACCGAGGCGAGCTCAACCCGCCAGGGTCAATGAGACCACGACGGGAAGGAAGAAGCCCTAGGGGAGACGCCCCTACGAGGCCAGAAAGCCCCAGCCCCGGGGTTCAGCAGGAGGCGATCGCCCGGCCAGAGAAAGAACGAGGCCGGCGAGATACAATTTTGTGGTGGAATTGAAGGACCTGATCGCCGTGCCCAATATAGCTGAGAGATTGAGGCGACCAGCGAAGTCCGATAAGGTGTTGGGGCCTCGGAAAGACTCTTGGTGCGAGTTCCACGAGGCTTTCGGTCACCACATTGATAACTGCCTTTCGTTGGGATACCAGCTGGATGAGCTGGTGAGAACCGGGTTTTTGAAGGATTATGTCACGGAGTCCCCAACGACCGCCACTTTGCCGCCGCCAGTGGAAGAACAAGCACACGAGACGCCGGTTCTCGGCGAGGTCCATACCATAGCTGAAGGATTTTCCGGCGGAGGTCCCACCGCCTCCCAGCGGAAGAAATACGCGAGGGGGGTTAACTCGATCGAAGAAAGACTCTCAGGTGCGCCGTGGGAGTCGGACATCGTATTCACGAGAGGGGATCTCAGAGACGGGGTGCCGCACGACAATGACCCCGTGGTCATCTCAGTTGTCACGGCGGGAAGAAAGGTGCACAGAGTACTTATCGACTAGGGGAGTTCAACAGACGTCATGTTCTGGTCGACATTCAATAAGTTGCGATTATCCCCCGACCTACTGAGGCCCTACACAGGGTGCTTGTATGGGTTTGCGGACAACCAGGTGGAAGTCCGAGGCTACCTGGAATTGAGGACTACGTTCACGGACGGAGAGGCCTCGCGTACCGAAAGTATCCGGTACTTGGTCGTGAACGCCAGCTCCGCTTACAACATCTTGTTGGACAGGCTGGCGTTGAACCGGTTGAACGCAGTGGCCTCCACACGCCACATGAAGATGAAGCTTCCAGACCTCAGTGGCAAGGTGATAGTCATCAAGTCAGATCAGGAGGAAGCAAGAAAATGCTATGAGAACAGCCTGAAAACGAAGAGAGGCGTGTTCATGGTGTACGAACGACCGTCGTGTGCAGATACGACGATGATTGAGGCGACGCCCGCGGCGCCGACTTCAGAAACAAATGCACACATGGAGGAAGGCCCTGACGACGCGGCGCCCGTGGAAGAGGCGACGCCCGTCGAGGATGACAGCAGGGAACCATCGGCGGCCAACACCGTAGAGAGGGAGATTGGCGGCAAGACATTCAAGTTAGGAAGTTTTCTGAGCCCGGAAGAACAGGAAGGGGTGGTAGAAGTGATTTCGCGCAATCTGGATGCCTTCGCATGGTTCGCCTCGGACATGCCCGGTATCGACCTTGATTTCCTGTGTCACCACCTCAGCATGGACGCCACGGTCCGCCCCGTGCGCCAGAGAAGGAGAAAGTTCAATGAGGAGCGACAACAGGTGGTGAAGGACGAAACGCAGAAGCTGTTGAGTGCTGGCCACATCAGGGAGATTCAATACCCTGAGTGGCTGGCCAATGTCGTCTTGGTGAAAAAGGCGAATGGAAAGTGGAGGATGTGCGTGGACTTCACGGACTTGAATAAGGCGTGCCCAAAGGACTCGTACCCGCTGCCCAGCATCGATGCCTTGGTGGATAGTGCGTCCAGCAGCAAGGTGCTGAGTTTCCTGGACGCCTTCTCAGGGTACAACCAGATCAAGATGCACCCGAGAGATGAGAATAAAACTGCATTCATGACTGAGACGTGCAGTTACTGCTATAAGGTGATGCCTTTTGGGCTGAAAAACGCGGGCGCCACATACCAAAGGTTAATGGACAAGGTCCTGGCGCCCATGCTCGGGAGGAATGTGTACGCCTATGTAGACGACATGGTGGTGGCGTCGCAGAATAGGGCACAGCACATGGTGGACCTGGAGGAGTTGTTCGTCACAATATCCAAGTACCACCTCAAGTTAAACCCTGAGAAGTGTCTTCGGGGTAGAGGCCGGTAAGTTCTTGGGTTTTATGCTCACAGAGAGGGGGATAGAAGCGAACCCCGACAAATGCGCAGCGATCATCGCCATGCGAAGCCCGACGTCGGTGAAGGAAGTGCAGCAGCTGACGGGGCGAATGGCCGCACTCTCGAGATTTGTCTCTGCCGGGGGACAGAAGGGGCACCCATATTTCCAGTGCCTCAAGAGAAATAGTCGTTTCGCATGGACTGACGAATGCGAAGCGGCTTTCGTTAAGTTGAAGGAATACCTGGCGACGCCACCGGTCCTCTGCAAACCGGTAACAGGCGTGCCCCTCCGGCTGTAGTTCGCAGTAACGGAGCGAGCCATCAGCTCGGTGCTGGTCCAGGAGCAGGACCAAATTCAAAAGCCCATTTATTTTGTAAGCAAGGCCTTACAAGGCGCGGAAACCAGATACCAGGCGTTGGAGAAGGCAGTACTGGCGGTGGTATTTTCAGCCAGGAGGCTCCGTCATTACTTCCACAGCTTTACGGTGGTAGTGATGACAAACCTCCCTATACAGAAGGTGCTGCAGAAGCCTGACGTGGCTGGGAGAATGGTACGCTGGGCGGTGGAGCTGTCAGAATTCGACATCCAATACGAGCCTCGAGGATCCATCAAAGGGCAAGTGTATGCAGATTTTGTAGTAGAACTATCGCCCGGAGGGGAACAGGAGGTGGAGGTGGACTCGCAGTGGTTGCTCTCGGTTGATGGCTCTTCCAACCAGCAAGGGAGTGGTGCGGGAATAGTCTTGGAGGGACCCAACGGCGTGCTGATTGAGCAGGCCCTGCGCTTCGCCTTCAAGGCAAGTAACAATCAGGCAGAATATGAAGCCCTAATAGCAGGAACGCTCCTGGCCAAGGAGATGGGCGCGTAGAACCTCCTGGTGAAAAGCGATTCCCAGCTTATTACGGGGCAGGTGTCGGGTGAGTTCCAGGCGAAGGACCCACAGATGGCGGCGTATTTAAGATACGTCCAGCTATTGAAGAGAGCATTTAACGCTCTTGAGCTGATACATGTCCCAAGGGAGCAGAATGCCAGAGCCGACCTGCTTGCCAAGCTGGCCAGCTCAGGCAAGGGGGGTAGGCAGAGGACAGTGATCCAGGAGACGCTCAAAGCTCCGCGTAAGTTCGTGGAAGATAACAGGGTGAATGTCCTCCAGATCTGTACATCAAGAGAGAGTCCAAGGAATCATCGTTCTCTAACCCAAGATACGCTGAAGACGCCCCGCATCAGCACATACGCGGACACGCCTGAAGAAGAAAGGCAAATGCAGGTATGTGTCCTAACTGAGGGAAACACCTGGATGACGCCATACAAACGGTACCTGGCGGATGGGACTCTCCCAGTGGAGCCGGAAGAGGGTAAGAAGGTCAAAAGAAATGCCGCAAGATATACTCTGGTGGATGGGGTGTTGTTCAGACACGGGTTCGCACACCCTATCCTAACGTGTGTAAGTGGCGACGAGTGTACCAGGATAATGGCGGAGCTCCACGAAGGCATTTGCGGGAGCCACGTAGGGGGAAGGTCTTTAGCCTCCAAGGTGATACACGCAGGTTTCTTCTGGCCAACAGTAAAAGAGGACTAGACACCGGGGAAGGTTTCTTCCTTGCGAGGCGTCTAGACATCAGACACCGGGGCTAGCCGTTCTTACCTGGGGAGGGGCCGTCCCGAAGGAATCCGTTAACCCCTGCCCAGGGACTAGACGCCCAGATTTAACTATGCTATGCGTACCTTTCAAACTTGACGCCCACGCCCGAAGAGTGCGCTCCCGCCACTTCCTTTGGGGTGTCTTCGCATCCAAGGTGACGGGTTCGTTTCTTAATGAACCGCACCCTTTTCTTTTAACGTTTCTTTACATTGTGAGAAAGGGAAATTCAAGACAATGTATGCTTAAACTGCTTTTTACTTGGGTGACCTCGTTAAAAAACCCCCGAGAGGGAAAAAGAGTGTCCCCTTTAAACTGTGTTCTACATAAAGTTTTTAACTAAAGTAAAACTTCAAATTAGCTGCGTTCCAGGTGCGTGGAATGGGGCCTCCCTCTAGAGTTTCAAGCCTATACGATCCGTTCCCCTTAGCCTCGGTCACTCTAAAGGGCCCGGTCCATTTGGGCGACAGTTTGTTCTCTAACTCGTACGGATGTGCCTTGCGCATGACGAGGTCCGCCACCTGGAACTGGCGAGGCCTCACCTTGAAGCTGTACTGACGCTCCACCCTTCTCTTCATTGCCTCAGCCTTTATTCTCGCCTCCTCCCTGGCCTCTTCCAACAGGTCCAAATTCACCCTCCTTTCCTCGTTGGACTCTTCTGCCACAAAGTTCTGGAAACGTGGTGAGCTCTCGTGAATCTCCACCGGGATCATAGCATCCGATCTGTACACGAGGCTGAAAGGCGTCTCCATGGTGGAGGTCTGGGGCGTGGTGTGATAAGCCCACACTATCCTTGGTACTTCCTCTGCCCAGACTCCCTTGGCTTTCTCAAGCCTCCTCTTCAATCCTCTCAACAAGATTCTATTTGCGGACTCCACTTGTCCGTTCGTCTGGGGGTGCTCGACTGATGCGAACACCTGTTTGACGCCTAACTCTGCACACAACTTCCCCAATTGCTAGCTCGCAAACTGAGTACCGTTATCCGAGACCAGACGCCTCGGCACCCCGAACCGACACACAATGTTTTTCCAAACAAGGTGCTGTACCTTATGTGCAGTAATCTGTGCCACTGGTTCTGCTTCTATCCACTTTGTGAAGTACTCGATGGCTACTATCATATACTTCATCTGCCTTATCGCCACTGGGAAAGGCCCCAAAATGTCAATTCCCCAAGTGTGGAAAGGCCACGGGCTGTAAATTGACCTCAGCTCCTCTGGCGACGCCTTGTGCCAATCGGCGTGTTGTTGGCACTGCTTGCACCGCTGGGCATACCCTACGCAATCTTGCCTTATAGTTGGCCAATAAAAGCCTGCACGTACCACCTTGGATGCTAACAATCTCCCCCCCACGTGGCTTCCACAAATTCCTTCATGGAGTTCAGCCATTATCCTAGTGCATTCATCTCCACTTACGCACGTCAGGATTGGGTGTGTAAACCCATGCCTGAATAACGTCCCGTCCACCAGGGTATACCTTGCGGCTTTTCTTTTCACCTTCTTGCCCTCTTCTGGCTCCGCTGGGAGGATCCCATCTGCAAGGTAGCGTCTGTAGGGAGTCATCCACGTGTCTCCTTCTTCCAGGGCGCACACTTGCATGAAGTCCCCTTCTGTGGGCGAGGCCGCATAGACACTTACGCTAGAGGCTTTCGCCGTCCCCTGAGTCAAAGACCGATGCCTCTCCGGCTTTCCCTTGGACGCACTGACCTGGAGGACATCCACTCCGTTATCTGCTACATACTTACGCGGCGCCTTGAGGGTCTCTTGGATGACCGTCTTCTGCCTTCCCCCCTTGCCTGAGCTGGCCAGCTTGGCGGGCAGGTCAGCACGAGCATTTTGCTCTCTCGGGACGTGCACCAACTCAAACGCCGTGAACGCCCCATTCAGCACTTGGACGTACGTCAAATACGCAGCCATCTGCTGGTCCTTTGCTTGATATTCCCCTGTCACATGCCCCGTGACCAACAGCGAGTCACTCTTCGCCAAGAAGCTTTTCGCACCCATCTCCTTGGCCAAAAGCATTCCTGCGATCAGGGCCTCGTACTCTGCCTGGTTGTTGCTTGCCTTGAAGGCGAACCGCAGGGCTTGCTCAATCAACAACCCATTGGGCCCCTTCAAGACTATTCCGGCGCCACTTCCCTGCTGATTCGAGCATCTGTCTACTGATAACAACCACTGGGAATCAAGCTCCACTTCCTGTTGGGCGCCTCCTGGTGAGAGCTCTGCGACGAAGTCTGCATAAATCTGTCCCTTGATGGATCCTGGTCTCGTATACTATATCAAACTCTGAAAGCTCCACCGCCCAGCGAACCATCCTTCCAGCGACGTCTGGCTTCTGCAACACCTTCTGGATGGGGAGATCCGTCATCACCACCACCGTAAAACTATGGAAATAGTGGCAGAGCCTCCTGGCAGAGAATACTACTGCCAGGGCTGCTTTCTCCAAAGATTGATACCTCATCTCCGAGCCCTACAAGGCCTTGCTCACGAAGTATATAGGCTTCTGCACCTGATTCTGCTCTTGAACCAGCACATAGCTGATGGCCCATTCCGTCACTGCGAAATACAAGCGGACGGGCACGCCTGCCCGTGGCTTGCACAACACAGGAGGCGTCGCCAGATACTCCTTCAGCCCGAGAAAAGCTGTCTCACACTTTGCTGTCCACACGAAGCGGTTGTTCCTCTTCAGGCATTGGAAATATGGGTGGCCCTTATCTCCACCAGCTGATACGAACCTTGACAGGGTCGCCATGCGCCCCGTCAACTGCTGCACTTCTTTTACTGAGGCTGGGCTCCTCATGGCGATGATTGCTGCGCACTTATCGGGGTTCGCCTCTATTCCCCGCTCGGTGAGCATGAAACCTAAAAATTTTCCCGCCTCGACCCCAAAAACACACTTCTCTGGGTTCAGCTTGAGGCGGTACTTAGCTATCGTGGCAAACAACTCTTCCAGGTCAGCTGTGTGTCGCCCTCTCTCCTGGGAGGTCACCACCATGTCATCAACATAGGCCTGCACGTTTCTGCCCAGCATAAGTGCAAGGATCCTATCCATCAATCTTTGGTAGGTGGCGCCTGCATTCTTCAGTCCAAACGGCATGACCTTGTAGCAGTAGCTACATGTCTCGGTCATGAACTCCGTTTTGCTCTCATCACGTGGATGCATCTTGATCTGATTGTACCCCGAGAATGCATCCAAGAAGCTCAGCATTTTGCAGCCCGAGGCGCTATCCACTAACGCGTCGATGTTGGGCAAAGGATACGAATCCTTGGGGCACGCCTTATTCAGGTCTGTGAAGTCTACGCACATCCTCCACTTCCCATTTGCCTTCTTCATCAAGACCACATTGGCCAGCCACTCAGGGTACTGAATCTCCCTGATGTGTCCAGCGCTCAACAGCTTCTTAGTCTCTTCCTGTATCACGAGACGCCTCTCCTCATTGAACTTCCTCCTCCTTTGACGCACTGGGCGGACCTTGGAGTCCATAGTGAGATGGTGGCATAGAAAGTCGGGGTTGATGCCTGGCATGTCCGAGGCGGACCATGCGAATGCGTCCAGGTGACGCGAGATTACCGATGCCACCTCATTCTGCTCCTCTTGGCTCAGCAGCCGCCCCAACTTGAAGATCTTACCCCCAATTTGCCTCTCAACCACGTTCTCCACAGGCTCGCGTCACCTATCTCGAGCGCTCTCTGCGCAAGACTCACTTACACGGCCTTCTCTTCTAGGCGTCGCCTCAGCGAGCACTTCCTTCGTGGTCGTGGCCTCCCCGGATACTTCTTCCATGGGCGAGGCCTTCCCGGATACCACTTCCATGGGCGAGGCCTCCCCATGTGCTCCTTCTAAGGGTGCGACCTCCCTGGGCGCTTCCTCCGTAGGCACGGCCTCGGCAGGCGTCTCCCCCGCGGGTACCGCCTCCTCTAAAGGCTCCACCTCCATAGGCGTATCTGCAATGGGCGGGCGTTCCATCACCATAACCAATCCCCTTTTTTGTTTTTAGGCTATTCTCATAGCACTTCCGGGCCTCCTCCTGATCTGACTTGATCACGATCACCCGGCCACTAAGATCTGGCAACTTCATCTTCATGTGGCGTGTGGAAGCCATTGCCCTTAGCCTATTCAACGCAGGGCTTCCCAACAAAATGTTGTAGGCTGAATTGACGTTCACAACTAGGTATCGGATGCTCTCGGTACGTGACGCCGTTCCATCTGTAAACGTCGTCCTTAGCTCCAGGTAGCCGCGTACCTCCACTTGGTCCCCTGTGAACCCATACAGACATCCTGTGTATGGCCTCAGCAGATCAGGGGACAATTGCAGCTTGTTGAATGTGGACCAGAACATGACGTTTGCGGAGCTACCCAGGTCCACGAGGACTCGGTGTACCCTTCTCCCAGCGGTGACGACCGAAATGACCACAGGGTCATTATCATGGGGGACGACATCGCGTAGGTCAGCCTTTGTAAACACAAGGTCTGCTTCCCACGGGTCATCCATTCCTTCTTCAGCTACTGAGTTCACCGAGCGCACATACCTCTTGCGCTGAGAGGCGGTGCATCCTACTCCTGAGAAGCCACCAGAAATGGTGTGCACTTCCCCATGGATCGACATCTCGTGTGCCTGATCCTCTTCTGGTACCGCTAGGGCCGCGGCCATAGAAGACCCAGCCAGATAGTCCTTTAGGAACCCACTCTTTACCAACTCGTCCAACTGATGGCCTAGCACCAAACAGTTGTTGATGTGATGTCCGAACGCTTGATGGAACTCACACCATGCGTCCTTGTGAGGTCCCAACACATTGTAAGTCTTCGCTGGGGCCCTCAACCTGTCTGCTATATTGGGCACGGCGGTCAAGTCTTTCAACTCTACCACAAAATTATGCCTCACTGGCCTATTCCCTTCTGTTCGCCCCCTCGCCTGGGACTTCCTCGCCTCGTACGGGCGCTTCCTCTCTTGACCATTCCTTCCAGTCGCGACCTCGTTCACCCTGGCGGGCTGTGCTCGTGACGGCGCTCTTGGGCGTGCTGATGCAACACTCGTGTGCTTCTCGCACACCTCGCCCTCCGTTGCGATATGCTCCACCGCGCGACGCCTGATTTCTGCAAAGGTTCGGGGGCGGCTTTTGATGATCGATTTGCAGAAAGGTCCAGGGCACATCCCCTTCCTGAACGCATAGACAATCATCGGCTCCTTCGTGGTGCCAACCTTCACCACCTGCGCCCTGAAGCGGTTGATATACTCTTTCAAGGTCTCGCCTTGATACTGCTTCACGTCAAAAAGATCATACGACACCGGTGGAGGGCCCCGGTTCGCAATGTACTGCTCTCGGAACAGCTGTGAAAGCTGTGCGAAAGGGTTATGTGGCCATCTGGAAGGCTGATAAACCAATCCATGGCCATTCCAGTTAACGTGCTCATGAAGAGCTTGCATCTCACGGCGTCAGAGTCGCCAAGTAACATCATCTGCGTGTGGAACACAGTGAGGTGTGCCTCGGGGTCCTCCATCCCCGTGAACGTCACCTTCGGACCTACGAACGTGTGAGGAATTACCGCCTCCATGATCGACTGTGAGAATGGAATGGGAAACTCCCTAGGTGGCGTGTAACACTCGTGGTCTTCTGCTTCACGACTCCCAGGGTGGTTGCACAACCCACGACGCAACTCCTTGTTCACGCGACATAACTCTTCATTCCTTGCTTGCGACGCCGCCAGATCTGCCTGTATATGCTCTTGCTCAGCCTTTGATGCCGCCATCGCTTCTTGCAGGCCTTGCATCATCTCCATGACCTGCTGCATGGTCATGTCATCACTCTCAGCGCGCGTCGAACTCTGCCTTGTTGTCCTTATTTCTTGCAATTTCTTGAAGAACCTTGAACTGCGACGGTGATTCTTGAAAATCCTTCGGTGAAAACCGAGCGGAAACGCAAACGAACGGTAGAAACTCAGGAAAACTGGGAAACAAACAGTAGGAACTGATCAAGACCAAAAAGAATAGGTAGAAACTAAGCCAAACTGGAAAACAATCGGTGAAATTGAGCAAAACCATGAACAAACAGTGGAATTGAGTGAAACTTCGAAGACGAATGACGAAAACTTGAACAAGACCGAAAATAATCGGTGAAACTGCATAAACTTCAAGATGAACGGTGAAACTTGCAAGATTCTTGGAAAATTTTTCTCAAAATCTGCTACTGAACCTTCCACAACTTGCGTTGGGACTGATGTTTTAAATCTGGCCCCACGGTGGGCGCCAAATGTTCCTGCCGGTTGACCAGATTGTGGTTAGTGCGTAGCTGCGACTCGCGTATCAAAGACTATCTCGTTCTTTATTCCAGATCTTCACCCTACACCGCCGTGAGTACTTGAAACAGAGAAGAACAAAGGGCGCCCTAGCAGCCGTTTGCACTCCGACGCTCAAGTCAGTAGGCAGAAAACACTCTGCACCTTCGTATCAAAACACCGTAACTATGGTGCTCTGAAGGCGCGCAACTGTATTCTAACAAACTTCTCTCTAGTGCTCAAATCACTCGTGCGTACATTGTGTAAGCTCGCAAATGATTCAAGTGTGTGTAAGAATGTCAGAACGTACCTCACTAAGCTTTCAAAAAAGCTTATATACCTTGGGTTTCAGTGCTACTGCCACGTGTCACTTATGACTTAAGCGCAATTCCACGTGGAAGGCCTTACAACGCTGTAACCCAACTTAGAGAAATCCCAGCGCGTAAGTCTTCCCTCCTCGAAGTGCATCCGGCGCAGGGGATGACTACCTGGGTGCCAACTCATGCGCCCCAGCCTCTAGCCACTCGCCCTGGGAGTATCTCAACCTTCCTCTCGTACCATGCACGTAGATTTTCCCTGGGACGTGGCCTTCTCCCGGGTCGTGTCTGTTCCAGGGGTTCTCCAAAGGTGGCGTGGGTACTTCATGAGTCGGGTCACTCCCTACTGGTACTGGAAATATGGCCTTGAAGCCATCTTTCTCTTCTCTTTATTACTGTTTTGAGGTACCGTGGCCTCTCGCTGTGCCGCCCCCTCCACGGTCTTTCCTACCCGTGGGTATCGGAGGGTGTCACCATCTAGGCCAAGGCACGCTCTTAGGACAACTAGCCACGCCTTTAAAGTGGGAGACGCTTAAACCTGACGATGCCCACGCCAGGCGACGCCCACACCTGGCGACGCCCACGCCAGGCGACGCCCACACCTGGCGACGCCCACACTTGACGGCGCCCACACCTGGCGACGCCCACACCTGGCGATGCCCAAAGCGGTCAACACTCTAACTTTCCTCCTTGGAGCCCCTTGGTGGGTCCCACCGTAGTGTTGACTTTGGTTAATGCTCGAAGACGGGTCGGTACACCTCCCACAGAAAAGTTTCTTACTCTTGATTGAGGATTCTTTAAGCAGCTCTTGTAAAGCTGCATCTTGTTGAATTCTTCAACAACACCTATATTTCCTTTGTTGATCCTCAAACCAACATGTTTTAAACCAGTGATTACAGTCTAGACTTCATGAGTGATCTCCATGTCCACCCCTTCCACTTGTGAACAAATATTGTCACCAATGATTTGGAAATTAGTGTAGAAGACTCTTACCAAATCTGGGTAGATGTTCCTAAACATTTCATAGAACCTTTTCAGCAGTTGTTCCTTTAGAAGACTCCTCACTTCCATGAGATTCTGTTCTTTCAGCCAGTTAAATGTGATAAACTTTGGATTGTTGATCACCTTCCTGCTTGTTTTATGGAGGTATCTTTCAATCTTTCCCTCTTCTCCAGAAAACCAGTTTGCTAAATGTCAACCTCTCTTTACAGCTCTAGACTTCATTTTCTTAGAAGAAGGAGGTGTTGATTGCATGGGTAAAGGTGAATTATATCATAGATAAGGGAGAATGCACTCAGCTGTTGTAGATTTCAATTAGAAGAAAAACAGTGGGTTGTTTCTGTGAAGAAAAACCACTGAACAAGCACATGTTTATAGGCATTAAATGCAATCAAGAATGTTGGCTTTTAGTGGGTTATTTTCTAATAGAAAAATAATATGTTTAGAGAGAATAAAGTGTCATGTTAGTCCCCAAACAAGATGCACAGAGCTATCACATGCAATTTTGACTATTCATAAAAATTCTTAAATTTCCAATAATTTGGGGAATATATACCATTAATGATAATAAGTACATTGAAAGAATTGTATTCAAAGCTATAATAAATGCACCTCTGACTTACAACGACTCTGAGAAACAGTCAGAAGCAAAACTAATACATGAAAATTTAAATATGCTTTTAACACAGTACTTCCAGAGGAGAAACAATTGGTTTTATTTTTTGTGACAACTATTTGAAATTAACAAAAGGCTTTGACAGAATATATAATTCAGAGGTCTATACACAAACATAAAAGAGAGAGTGTATTTAACTAAATAGGAATTGATTGCATAAACAAGAAGACGAGTTTATGATTTGAAAGTGTTTGTCAAGCACAAAGAAGCCATAGTATATGAGAAAAAAAAATCATCTTGACTCTACAAGAATCAAAGTACACTTAAAAGGCTACACACAAGACCAGTAACCAAAAATTCACTTTGAACACCTTCCACTCAAGCTAGCTTCTAAAGATTCTTGAACCTTGACAAAATCCTGTAAGAAAACCATATCAATTAGCAAGATTTGGTTTCATATCCATCAGGCGTTCGGGCATCCGATCACCAACTGCTTGGGTTTGGGCCATCAGTTAGACGAGCTTGTGAAGAGCGGATTCTTGAACGATTATTTGGTGGGGTTGTCCGGAGCCGCGGCCTTGGCAGCACCAGTAGAAGACCAAGCCCATGAGATGCCTATTTATGGGGAAGTTCACACCATCTCTGGTGGATTTTCGGGTGGAGGGTGCACTGCCTCTCAGCGCAAGAGGTACGTGCGGTCAGTAAATTTAGTAGTTGAGCAGGGGGAGGACGACTCGCTGGACATCGACATTGCATTCACGAAGGCTGATCTTCGAGATGTCGTCCCCCATGATAACGATCCCGTGGTGGTTTCGGTCGTGACCGCGGGAAGGAAAGTGCACCGAGTGCTCGTGGACCAGGGCAGCTCGACATATGTGATGTTCTGGTCCACGTTCAACAAGTTACAACTGTCTCCTGATATGCTGAGACCATACACAACGTGCCTCTATGGCTTCGCAGGGGACCCAGGTGGAGGTGCGTGGCTACCTGGAGCTGAGGACGACTTTCATAGATGGCACCGCGTCACGCATCGAGAACATAAGGTATCTGGTTGTGAACGCCAATTTGGCGTACATCATTTTGCTGGGAAAGCCAGCTTTGAACAGACTGAGGGGGGTGTCGTCCACCCGGCACATGAAGCTGAAGCTGTTCGATCTTAGTGGCAGAGTGATCGTGATTAAGTCCGATCAGAAAGAAGCTAAGAAATGCTATGAAAATAGCCTCAAAACAAAGAGGGGCGTATTCGTGGTGGTGGAGCGCCCGCCCATGAAGGAGACGCCCACGGAGGTAGAACCCGTAGGGGAGACGCCCACGAAGGCGGTACCCATGGAGGAGACGCCTGTGGGAGCAGTACCTATAGAGGAGGCATCCGCGGAGGCATTACCTGTGGAGGGAGCGCCCACCGAGGCAGTACCTGGCAGGGAGGGTCACGAGGGCGTGTCTCGCACAGAGAATGCTCGGGATAGGCGGCCCCAGCCGGTCGAGAACGTGGTGGAGAGGTAGATTGGAGGAAAAACTTTTAAACTGGGACGATTGCTAATTAGAGAGGAGCAGGAGCAGGTGGCAGAAGTAATCTCACGTCACCTGAACGCCTTTGCGTGGACTGCCTCGGATATGCCAGGCATCGACCCGAATTTTTTATGCCATCATCTCACCATGGACCCCAAGGTCCGAACCGTGCGCCAAAGAAGGAGGAAGTTCAACGAGGAAAGGCACCTGGTCGTGCAGGAAGAGACTAAAAAGCTGTTGAGCGCTAGTCACATAAGGGAAATCCAATACCCTGAGTGGCTGGCCAACATGGTTTTAGTAAAGAAGGCGAACAAAAACTGGAGAATGTTTGTGGACTTCACTGACCTGAACAAGGCGTGCCCTAAGGACTCGTACCCGTTGCCAAGCATCGACGCGCTGGTGGACAGCGCCTCGGGTTGCAAAATGCTTAGATTCCTGGACGCATTCTCAGGGTACAACCAGATTAAGATGCACCCCCGCGACGAGTGTAAAATATCGTTCATGACCGAGACGTGCAGTTATTGCTACAAGGTGATGCTGTTCGGATTAAAGAATGCAGGCGCCACCTATCAAAGATTGATGGATATGGTCCTTGCACCCATGTTGGGCAGGAATGTGTAGGCCTACATGGACGATATGGTGGTGACCTCCCGGGAGAGGGGACGACACACAGCTGATCTGGAAGAGCTGTTTGCCACTATAGGTAAATACCGCCTCAAGCTGAACCCTGAGAAGTGCGTCTTCGGGGTTGAGGTGGGTAAGTTTTTGGGTTTTCTACTCACCGAACGGGGAATAGAGGCGAACCCCGACAAGTGTGCAGCAATCCTGGCGATGAGGAGCCCCGCCTTGGTAAAGGAGGTACAACAGTTGACGGGGCGGATGGCAGCCCTGTCTAGGTTCGTGTCCGCTGGAGGAGACAAGGGTTACCTTTATTTCCAGTGTTTGAGGAGAAATAGCAGGTTCGTGTGGAACGAGGAGTGCGAGGCAGCGTTCCTCAAGCTCAAGGACTATCTGGCCGCTCCTCTCGTGCTGTGTAAGCCACAGACAAGCGTGCCCCTCCAGTTATACTTCGCAGTAACCGAGTGGGCAATCAGTGTTGTGCTAGTTCAGGAGCAGGACCAAACACAGAAACCTATATACTTTGTAAGCAAGGTCCTACAAGGGCCAGAAGCGAGGTACCAGTCTTTGGAGAAGGCGGCTCTAGCGGTGGTGTTCTCAGCCCGGAGGCTCCGTCACTACTTCCAAAGCTTCACGGTGGTGGTAATGACGGACATCCCCATCTAGAAGGTGTTGCAAAAGCCAGATGTTGCGGGGAGGATGGTTCGCTGGGTAGTGGAGCTGTCCGAGTTTGACATCCTGTATGAGCCCAGGGGGTCCATCAAAGGACAAGGGTACGCAGATTTCGCGGCGGAGCTCTCGCCAGGGAGCGCACAGCAAGAGGAAGAGGTTGGCTCCCAGTGGGTGGATCCTCGAATCAACAAGGGAGTGGAGCCGGTGTGGTCCTGGAGGGGCCAAACGGTTTGTTGATCGAGCAGGCCTTGAAGTTTGCCTTCAAGGCAAGCAATAATCAAGCAGAGTACGAGGCCCTGATAGTTGGGATGCTCTTAGCCAAAGCGATGGGCGCGCGGAGCCTGCTGGCGAAGAGTGATTCGCAGTTGTTCATGGGACAAGTTATCGGGGAGTACCAAGCTAAGGATCCACAGATGGCTGCGTATCTAAGGTATGTTCAAGTGTTGAAAGGGGCATTCGTGGCGTTCGAGTTGGTGCACGTCCCAAGGGAGCAGAATGCCCGTGCTGACCTGCTCGCCAAGCTGGCCAACTCAGGCAGAGGACGGTCATATAGGAGATCCTCAAAACGCCGCGAACGTTTGTAGCAAATAACAGGGTGGATGTCCTCCAGATTAGTACGTTCTAAGGAAGGGCGAGGAGTCATCGGTCCTTGACTCAGGGCACGGCGAGAGCCCCTTGTATAAGCGTCTACCCAACCCCGCCAGAAGAGGAGGACTCCATGCAGGTGTGTGTCCTGGAAGAGGGGGAAACGTGGATGACGCCTTATAGGCGCTACATCGCTGATGGAATACTTCCTGCAGAGCCCGAGGAGGACAAAAAGATAAAAAGAAACTCCACGAGGTACACTCTCCTGAATGGAGCACTGTTCAGACACGGGTTCACGCACCCAATCTTGACATGTGTGAGTGGAGATGAGTGCATGAGGATAATGTCAGAACTCCATGAGGGGATCTGCGGGAGCCACGTAGGGGGAAGGTCTTTAGCATCCAAGGTAGTGCGCGCAGGTTTCTACTGGCCAACGGTGAGAGAGGACTGCGTAAGGTACGCCCAGCGGTGCAAGCAGTGCTAACTGCATGCCGACTTGCACAAGGCGCCCCCAGAAGAGCTGAGGTCAATTTACAGCTCATGGCCCTTTCACACATGGGGAATTGACATTCTGGGCCCCTTCCCATTAGCAATAAGGCAAATGAAGTACTTAATAGTTGTAATCGAGTACTTCACAAAGTGGATAAAAGCAGAGCCGGTGGTGCAGATCACCGCACACAGGGTACAACACTTTGTGTGGAAGAACATTGTGTGTCACTTCGGTGTACCGAGGCGCCTTGTCTCTGACAATGGTACTCAATTTGCGAGCCAGCAATTGGGTAAGCTGTGTGCGGAGGTTGGCATCAAACAGGTGTTCGCGTCTGTCGAACACCCCCAGACGAACGGATAGATGGAGTCCGCCAACAAAAATCTTGCTGAGGGGGTTGAAGAGGAGGCTTGAGAAAGCCAAAGGGACTTGGGCAGAGGAGGTACCCAAGATAGTGTGGGCTTATCACACCACGCCCCAATCTTCCACCATGGAGACACCTTTCAGCTTGGTATACAAATCGGATGTGATGATCCCAGTGGAGATCCATGAGAGCTCACCGCGTTTCCAGAGTTTCGTGGTTGAGGAGTCCAACGAGGAGAGGAGGGTGAATCTGGACCTGTTGGACGAAGCCAGAGAAGAGGCGAGGATAAAGGCTGAGGCCGTGAAAAGAAGAGTAGAGCACCAGTACAGCTCCAAGGTGAGGCCTCGACAGTTCCAAGTAGCTGACTTGGTCATGTGGAAGGCTCATCCATATGAGTTAGAAAACAAGCTGTCCCCCAAGTGGACTGGGCCCTTCAGAATAACCGAGGCTAGGGGCAATGGGTCATATAAGCTTGAGACTCTGGAGGGAGGCGCCATCCCGCGTACTTGGCACGCGGCAAACTTGAAGTTTTATTTCAGTTAAAAACTTTGTGTAGTGTACAATTCAAGGGGACACTCTTTTTCCCTTTCAAGGGTTTTTTAATGAGGTCACCCAAGTAAAAACCAGTTTGAGCATGCATTGTCTTAAGTTTTTATTACGATGTAAGGAAATGCTAAAGAAGGATAACGCGGTTCAGTAGGAAACAAACCCACCACCTTGGTGTTTAGACACCCCGAGGGGAGACGCGGGGGCGCCTCCCTCGGGCGTGGGCGCCAAGGGCAGAAGGAAAGTTCGAATCAGTGGAGAGCTAGGCGTCTTGGTGCAGATACACCCTAGATAGGAGCAGCGCTATCCTTCGGGACACCTTCTCCTTAGGGGTAAGCACCACGTCCCTGGTCATCTTGGTGTTTAGACACACCGAGGAGAAACGGCGTTGCATGGTGGCAAGCCTCTCCTCGGGCGTGGGCACCAAGTACGCTGATTGCCTTGATGTTTAGACACACCGAGGACGAAACGACATTGCTTTCCAGCAGGCCTCTCCTCGAGCGTGGGCATCCAAGTGCAAGTTATAAGGACCGGTTGCCTTGGTGCTTAGACACACCGGGGACGAAACGGCATTGCTTCCCAGCAGGCCTCTCCTAGGGCGTGGGCGCCAAGTGCAACTGTCGTCCTGGTGTTTAGACATACTAAGGAAGAAACGACACTACTTTCCAGCAGGCCTCTCCTCAAGTGTGGGCACCAAGTGTGAGTAGTAGGCTTCGTCCAAGAGAAGTCCTCCTCGCCCCCGAGCGATGACAAGGCAAGTTACACGCTCGGAGGCTGGACACCTCGAGACCGCAAGGTGCAAGTGAAGTCCTAAGCAAGAACTCCTAGACCAAAGCTAGAGACAATGGCGAGGACAGTTAAAGGGTACGCGCACACTCCCAACCTTAGCATTTTGTTCGAAGCAAGCTAAAGAAAAAGGATGGGGATGGCGCGCTACTTATGTTAAAAGCAAGAAGTCCTAAGTGTCAGCTAAAAGTTAGACATGGAAGAGCTGTCAACAAAAACGCAAGTCAAGAAGTACGAGTAGCCATGCGAAGCAGAAGATGCAAGTAAGAAATAGTTAAAGATAAGGTTAAACGTTGGCATAAGAGTTAAATGTGTTCATGAGGTTACAAGATTAAAACAGAAAACCTAAGATTGATTGCCATCAGCCAGATAGTTGTCCGGGGTGAAGAAAACAATGTCCACCTCAGGGTGCTTGCATGCCACCTGAGCCAGGGCATCTTCAAACCCGACACCATAGGCCTCTGTGCCATCAGCTAAGAGCTCTGCCTCAACCTCCTTGGCCTTTTCAGCTTAAGCAGCAAGGGCTTCTGTTTTCTCCTTCAACTCTTGCTGGCAGGTGGCCAACTCACCTTCAACTTGGCCCAAGAGTACCTCGCGGGTCATTGATCGCCCCTCAAGGTTGGTTATCTTATCTTCTTTCTCCTTGAGGGCGTCCTTCAGCTCAGCTATCTCCACCCGCAAAGGTCACCCTAGTCAAAAGAGTGGTGTACTCCTGTCCTTGCTCGTGGAGTTTCCTGTTGGCCTCGCGTTCAGCATCACGAACCACCTTCAACTCTTCCTTGAGGGCGGTCTCTTTAGTGAGGAAATGCTGTCCTAGTCGAGCCATCTCTTCTTTCAGCTTGGCCACCTCATCACCATGGCTTGGCCCTGGTCCAGTTCTTCTTTCAGTTTGGCCACCTCGTCAGCCATGGCCAATTTCTCCTTAGTAGCTTGCTCCTGGAAGTCATGGACTTGAGCAAAATGGCTCCCGAGGCCGCAGAACACGCCTTCGATCAACGCATCTTCAGCTACTGAGTTTCCAGCCTTAACTTGTCGCCAACCCCTTAGGAAGTGTTGAACAGCGTTGGGAAGTTTAGGGGCGGTTGCAGGAGCGGGCTCTGCGGAAGTCCCCACCGCTTCCTCGAGAGCAAGAGTAGGTGGAGGAGAGGAGGCCCTAGGGGGGTCATCTTGTGCCCCGCTGAGGGGCCTGGTAGAAGAGGAGTGAGAAGTAGCCACCCTGTTGGTTTTCCTCCTCTTGAAAGAAGGGCCCCCAACAGATTCTTCCTCTTCATCGGATTCGATGTGCACCACACCCTCGTTCTCTCCCAAAGGGACTTGGGGAGAGGCAGCTATAACCGTGGCCAAAGGGATGGCTTCGATTGGAGCTGTGGAGTTAGGAGCATCCTTTGGAGAGCCAGGGGTGGGGGTCGCTGGGGTTGTTGTAGCTGAAGGCATGGTGGTGGAGGTAGGAGGTGCGGAAGGACCTGCCTTGCTGGCAGCACCACCACGAGCCAAGAGTTCAACGAACCTAGCATGCTTCTCTTCAGTCATCACCATGGCTGCACCAGAAGAAAGCAAGTTAAAATATGCATAGTTAAAGATGAAGGAGAGAATTATGCAGAGTATGTGGGTAAAGGAAACGGTGAAGGGGACCTATACCCAAGTATTTGGCAAGGGCGGCGGGGTCGCGCCCATGCTTGATAAGATCAGCAGTGTTGAAAACCATGCCCAGGCTGGCCAAAACCTGGCATGTTTCGCGGCTAGCTAAGGAGAGCTCATCCAGGGTTTTAGCTTTGCTGAACTTCAGCTCCCCCACCCAGTATAGAGGGAAGCCGTCAAGAGATGTGCGGTCGTGGTCAGAAGCGCACAGTCTGAAGAATTTCCCCCTGAATCCTTTATAGGATTGTTGAAAGAGGTAGAAGAGCACCCTCCCAGTCACGTCACTAAGGCTCACCCAGAGGTTGTTCCTAGGGCTTTTTGCTTCAAAGAAGTGGAGGAAGACATCCACTGAAGGTTAAAGGCCAAGGTACCCCATGAGAAGGGAGAAGGCCCTGATGAAGGCCCAGATATTGGGGTGTAGCTGGGCAGACGCCACATTCAACTCCGTAAGTAGCTCCCTCTCGAAGCAGTTGAAGGGAAGACGCTGGCCTACGCGCTTGAATACGGTTTGATAGAAAAAGAAGAAAGGTTCCCCGTTATTGGAATGATTGTCTACACAAACAGGTTCACCAAGGATGCATGGGCGAACGGAGATATAGGCATCGTCCTCCCTCCCGAACGCCTTCCCTACAGGTTCACTTTTGAGATGGTCCTTCCAGTCTTCAGTTGAGGTAAGGGTTGAGGACTCAACAAGAAGCCTATCAGAGGCCTAAGAGTAGGACTCTCTGTAGTTTACAAGAGGAGGTGGTGGGTTGGCAGTGTTCTTGGTTCGCGCCATGATCAAAGAAGCTAGAAAAAGAAAGGACAAAGGTTCAGCAAGAGGGGGCTATGGTGTCAAACTATGGAAACCCCAGAAAACCCTACCCACGCGAGAAACATGGGAACGAAAGACAAATGCAGAGGAAATGAGAAATGCAAAGATTTAAACAGACCCAGGCAGTTCAATAGAGTAGGATATCGAATGATAAGAGCAATGATCAGAGCAAAATGTTACCTTTGATGGTTGATCAGAGGAAAGTTCTGGCCTTGGAGGAAGATGAAGTGGAGAGAATCGTGAGGAAGAAGAAGAAGCTTGCGAGATAAGTTTTGCTTGATGGAACAGTGAAGTGGAGCGTGTTTATGAAAACTTGGAGCGCAAACGATGCTAAAGCTCAGCCGTTGGATCGTGCCACATGTAAGTTGTTTAAGCATGGGCAGAGAAAACTTTAGTGCACAGTGCACGTCCAATCGTGGGGTGCCACGTAAGGCAACCAGGCGCGCCCTCAGAGAGATAAGCGGGTGTGGCCCAGCGGGATGAGCGGGCGTGGGCCCAGAGGGATGACCGGGCGTGGCCTTAGTCTCTTCCCCGCGCAAATCGCCAGCTCGAGACTGGGGGGCTTGTACCGTCCGGGTCTCGGCTGTTGGCCGTTGACCAAAGTAAACATGTGACCCCCGAAGGAGGGGCTCACGAGGAGGGTTCAGTTGGTGAGGAAGGAGCCTCGTCAGGCTCACGCGTAGGAGGAGTCGAGGGGGTGTCAGCTTGGGAGAAAGGCGAGGAGTCCTCGACCCTCGACACTCGAAGAGAAAGACGGGTCAAAAAGGTGGCTTGAAGGCCACATCCCAGCTATCAGTATAGAGAGGCCCGAATCACAAAGACCATGCATGAAGGTGTAGGGAAGCGGCAGTACGCCCCACCACTGGAGAGCCACCAGAACCGATACGACCTGGTAGAGTCTTGTTCCAGGGGCGATCGACATGCATGGAACGTGAAGGGGCAGTATGCGCTCAGTATGGACGATCCCTCTGATATTGGGCGTATGAGTTGACGCCTGAGGGATCATCCCGCGCCAGTTGCACTTCGAGAGGGCAGCCTCACGCACTGGAATCAACCTTAGCTTGGGTTACAAAGGCGTGATGGCTTGCCTGCAGTGATGCTCGAGTCAGAGGCAGCCATGTGGCAAAGGCACTTAAGTCAAAGGTATTTAAGCCTTTCTAAAGGCTAAGAGAGGTACGTTTTCACACTTTAGACACAAGTGACCTGAGAGCGAGTGATAATTCAGTTACGATTTAGTTACACGCTTCCTTGAGCACGGTGGTTGTAGTGTTCTGTTACGGAGGTGCAACGGTGTTTTCTGCCATTACTGACTTGAGCGTTGGAGTGCAAACGGCCGCGAGGGCACCCATTTGTCTCTCTGTTTCAGGTATTCACGACGGTGAAAGGTGAAGGTTGGAACGAAGACAAAGGAGTCCTTGATACGCAGTTCGTAGCTACGCACAAAGGCAATCGAGTCAACCGGCAGGAACACAATCGATTGTTTTTATCAGCAGTTTATAAAAACACAGGTGAAATAGTTTCAAGGAGTGAGGGATAGAGAAATTCATACAAGAATTTATATTGGTTCACTATGAACCAGAGCTACATCCAGTCCTCAGCTATCCACTAAGAATTCACTATGTTATCAATCCTAGATTATTGTACTGGACCAGAGTGCTCAGGCTCAGTGCTCGGTGGTCGGATATCAGTGCATGGCATAGGAAGGTCAGCTCGGCTATTGGGCGAGAATAATGGGTCATGTGATTGGGTCCAGGTTGGACAGTAAACCCGTTTTGGTATAATTGAGGTAACCTTCTATACGTAAATGCAAGGCTGTTAATAAAGGGTATTTGTGGACCTAGGGGTACGCTCAATGCGTGTGAGGTCTGGGTCAAGTCAACGTTTTCTTTTAACCCAAGCCCGTGTGTTCTAGGGCACGTAGTGGTTAGGTTGCATGTACAACGAAAGATAACGTTGCACCATGAGTAGGGTGCCCATGTAAGTAGAATGTACCCCTGATGTTGGCGAATGAGTTGGTGCCCTGGTGGTTATTCTATTATTAATCTATGCACTCCTGGGAGACGATATTTCGTTCTGTTGTAGCACCTTGACAGAGGGTGCCCCTGAACTGAATATGTTTCTCCTATTGAGTATGCTTTCAGTTGAGATTAGATTATGGTGAAAGAAAACTGTTACAAGAGGTAAGCTAGGTTAAGGTACGTTGTTTCTAAGACTGAAACTGAATACTTCTTAAATTCTAGTAAGCCCTTTACTGACTTGATTGTCGGAGTGCAATCAACAGGTAGGGCCCCTTCTGTTTCAACAGAGCCGCGTTCCAGTACAACATGACGTAGAACAGATTCCAGAAGAGACAGAGCGGAGCTAGAGCCTATCACCAGAGTCACTGACGACAAAATCAATCGGCAAGAACATTTGGCGCCCACTGTGGGGACCGGTAAAACTTGATCCCATCCACAATTATGCTTGAGTTTTCAGATGCGATGAGGAACACAAGGCAAGGTCTATTGGGATCTGATGAGAACGACACCCCCACTATACAACAACTTATGGAAACAGTGAGGGCTCTCAAAGAAGCAATGACAGTGGCCAAAGTTGAATAGGAAAACTCATGGTAGAAGCTCAAGCTGAGCAGCTGCTTAGGCAAGATCAGTTGAGGGCGGAGATAGATGTATCCCGAGCAAGCAACGAGGAGTTGCGCAAGGCCAACGAGGAATTGTGTAAGAACTTACAACAACTTGACGAATGCTCTAAAGGGGAGTGAGGCCCGATTGCTAAGGTAAGAGCTTGCCCCAAGACATTATCACAGATGATTATGGACGCTATCATACCAGCTAATTACTTAACGCCTAAGGTTGTTTTTACGGGTGTAGAATACCCGGAGAGTCATCTCACGACGTTCAACGCCCAGATGATCATTTCGAGAGGAACCGACACCATACATTGCAAGATGTTCATGGGTACGTTCACAAGCACAACTCTACAGTGGTTTAGTGACCTTCCTGATGGCCATATCACCTTCTTCGACAAGTTTTCTGAGTTGTTTAGGGAACAATTCATTGTTAACCAGGCCCGACCACCGGTCTCCTTCGATCTTTCTGATGTAAAGCAAAATCTAGGTGAGTCTCTGAAGAATTTTCTGAATAGATTTGGGACATTCATAGTGAAGCTCCAGACCTAGGATGAGGCCTTGATGGTCCACGCCTTTAGGAAGGGGGTTATGTGATGTGATTCCACTAGCACAATTAGAATGATTCTTGACATTCTTAGGAATCATCTTGAGTTGGTTATGAGATAGGCACTTTATCATAGAATTGGATCAAGGTTCTATGAACAAGAACTCACCAAAACTAGTGCCAAAACACAAACTCATATGGAAGTTCCAATTATTGTCAAATTGAACCAATTAAAATGAGAGGAAAAGCAATTGCACCGAATAGAACTGACATAGAACTGAAATGAACCGATCAAAATGAAATAAAAGGAAAGAATACTGAAAAGAAGTGCTGGAAATGTAAAAGCACCGAACCAAAACACAAAACAAAGAAGAACAACTTGCTGAAAAGTGAAATAGCCGAACCAAAAGACAAGAACACAAGCTAAGACATGAAAATCAAAAGAGAAGGAAGGAAGGAGAAGAGAAAGCTCATGAAGATGGAGGTATGGTTGGATGATCACGCCACTAGGAGGATGGAGACTCCAAGATAAGTGTGCAAGCCGCCATTTAAGGTAACCATTGAACCATCAAGATAAGACTAGTGAAGAAGGCACAAAGCTCTCCAATGCTCTCTCAAAAATTGAGTATAGTTTCTTTAGTCTAAATTCAAATCTGAAATGTACAAGGGCAGCACCTTTATTTATAGCCTAGAGGTGCTGAAATGCAAGCAAGAATTCAAAATTCCCTCCTAAAATCAAATGCAACCGGCGCCAACTAAGGTCATGGAGAAGGTGTGACCCTCTTTCTCACTTTGGCACCTCCCTAGTTACTCCTACACCTATCTAGTAACACACCCCCCCTCCTAAGACTCCTAACTAAAGACTAAAAGATGCTTTAACAATAGAGGTTTCTAATGTTTCCCTCTAAGCACCTTCAACCAAAGAAATTAAAAAAAGAGAAAATAAACGTCCCCTAGCTCCTAAAGCTTTGAACATGCTTCTTGTAAGCCTTTGAGGTGGGCTTTGACCTCCATGGGCGTCCTCCATTTGAGCCTCAACCTCTTCTTGCTCTTGATGATTGGCCTCCATGTCCACTTGAGCTTGATCTCCATCATTATGGCAGGACTGTTCAGTGACTCACTAATCAGAAACCCTATAAGGACGTTTGGGAGATACGATGTCGAGTTGTCGCTCACATCGATGTAGAAGAAGAAGTATATGTGAAAGGCGACAACACATACCCAGGGCAAGCCAAGCCCAAACAAGGTAGCCGAGCTCAACCTCTGAGGGTCCAAGAGGCCGCGCCTGAGAAGAGGTCAGATGCAAGGCGAGTGTTAGTTTTTAAAGGCTTAAATAAGAGGGGAGGGGTGAATTGTTTAATGGAAGATTTTCACAAATAATGGAGTAGAAAGAAGATTAATGAAGAAGTACAAACAAAACAATCAGATCAGCCAAGAACCAAAACTGTTTTAAACTGATTTCAGAAAATCAATCGGTTGTTTATGCAAATCAACCGTTTGTTTATATTAGCAGATGTTAAAATCATAGAACAGACAGTTTAAAAGAATTGAGAGAGAGAGAGAGAGAGAGAGAGAGAGAGAGAGAGAGAGAGAGAGAGAGAGAGAGAGAGAGAGAGAGAGAGAAAATCACACAAACAGTTATACTGGTTCATTCCTTACTAGAGCTATGTCCAGTTCTCAGAAACTCTATGAGATTCCACTATGTAACCAACAACAAATTACAAATACACACACCAAGAAAGAGGTGATATTGACCTCTCAAGAACACTCACTGATGGAGATCAAGTTCAAGACCAAATGGAGGCCAATACTCAAGGACAAGAAGAGGAAGAGGCTCAAGTGCTAGACGCTCAAGGAGTTGGTAGCCCACCTCAAAGGCTTACAAGAAGTCAATTCAAGGAATTAGGAAATAATGGAAGGTTGTTTTCTCTTTTTGTAATATCTTTGTTAGAAGGTGCTTAGAGAGAAACATAAGACACATCTTTTTGTAAAAGCATCTTTAGGTCTTTAGTTTAGGAAAATAATAGGAAGCTTGGGGGGTGTGAGCTTAGTAGAGAGGTGTAGGCGTAATAGGGAGGTGCCAAACTAAGGGAGGAAGTCACACCTTCCTCATGCTCTAAGTTGGCGCCACTTTTATGTCATTTGGGGGGAAATTTGAGTTTAATTAGCTTTTCATTTCAGAACCTTTTAGGCTATAAATAAAGGTGCTTGCCTTTGTAAAAATCAGATTGGAAATTAGCAATAGAGAAACTCTACTCAATTTGAGAGAGAATTTGTGAGAACTTGTCTTCTCCTTCACCTTGTCTTATCTTGAGTGCATTTGGTTCTCTCAAGTGGCGGCACTAGCTCACTCATCTTGGAGCCTTCATCCTCTAAGTGGCGTGATCATCAAACCAAAGCATCCATCTCCATAAGTTCTTCTTCCTTTCATCTCCATTATCATACAAAGCATAAACATGTCTTAGTTTCTTTTGTTTGGTTCATCTTCCTTTTCTTGCACTTATGTTCGGCTGTTTTCATTTGTTTATGTTTTGATTCGGTTTTGTAGCTTCTTTTCATAATCTGTTTGGTTCATTTGCTTTCTTAAGAGTTTCAATCGGTGCATTTGCATTTTGACACAATTTGTTCGGTTCAATTGACAATAGATGGATCTTCCATGTGAGTTTGGTATTTGGTGCAAGTTTTGGTGAGTTCTTGAAACATAGAAACTTGATCCAATTCTATTATAAGTGCCTAAGCTATCTCCAACTCAAGTTGATTTCATAGAATGTCAAAGAATCATTCATATCTACCTAGTGGAATCATATCATGTGGTATCTAGAGTTTAGGTTTGTTCTTGTTTAATTTTTGAGTTGTGTTGCACTTTAATTCAATAGCTCTATAATTCTTGTTGTTTACCTTTTTGTTTTTAGGCTTATTTTGAGTTTTATTGCTGTTTTCTTAATTGTGCCTATCATGTGTTTGTGTCTTTTCCTTTTTGAATCCATACAAGTTTTGTCATAGTCATGTTTTTCCAAGAATGTCATCACTTCTTGTAGTACTTTTATTGAATTTTTTGTTTCTTGCTTTGGTATATTACAGTTTCTGAGTTTAATTCTTGATCCTTTGTGCATTTTCTGTTTTAGTATTGAGTTCATACTTGTATTTTAGACCTATACAAGTTCCTATACATCATTTCCATTATGTCTTTGCTAGTTCTTAATTCTGTTTTTCATTCCTGTTAGGATTCCTCTGTTTTTCTGAAAACGTGCTTACTGTTTCGATTTATAGCAATTGATTTACTCACTGGAAATTTCTGAAATTCTGGATTTGTGTTCTTCGAAATGTTATAAAACAGTAGAAAAAAGAAGTACTTCAAAATTCAAAGTACAAAAAAATGATAAATCAAAAACAAAAAGTGTGCAATTCTGCTGAAAAAAATACGGTAATCTGGCAGCGATTTTGAAAACTTTATCTCAATTAATTGGCTTACTGTTTTTGAGTAATTCCAGTGCCATTGTTGAGCTAAGATCTTGAACTTTTTGTGGTTAAAATTTCATAATCCAGTTCGCTTTATATCGTTCCAGTTAAATCAGTGAACATCAAGCACAGTTTGCATAAAAAAATATTTTCCAGTAGCTCTGTTTTTGTTTTCTTCATCTACTCTAGTGCTTTTCTTTAGGTATCTTTTGTGTGCCTTCTTTTTCATTGAGTTCCTTATTTTCTTGCTTGTCTTTTATTCATTATTCTTTGAGTTTGTCATACATCTAGTATTCCTTTTGTTATAGCCTTTTATTGCTTATACCTTTTCTTGCTTGTCTTTCATTATTCTTTGGTTTTGTGGTGAATTGCTTTGAAGATTGTGTGCTCCTGCTTTGACATATTTCATTTGAGATTACTCAAGGCCTCAAGATCAGCTTGGTGCAGAGAGTATTCTTTCTTTGAGAGTGATTTTCAGTGCCACTTCACTTCGGCAATTGGTTCCAAATTATTTTGGCTAACTTTGTTTTCTTATCTTTGTTTGCTGTTTTGTTGTTTGCTGTTTTCTTTTCCAAATGGCTCCATATTTTAGTGATGAGTGTTACAACCAGTATTTTACTAGCAAAGCTTCTGTCCTTGGTGAATTGAAGGAGGCCAAGCGAGCCCTTACACAAAAAGATGAAGCTATTAGATGGTAGGAGGAAAAATTGCAAAACCTTGAAATGAAGCAAGCTAGGTCCTCTCATTCTATTCATGGAGAGCATGATCATCATAGACCTTCATCAACAGGCTCTTCCAATGATCATGGTCGTGAAGAAGAACATAGAAGAAGGAGGCATCAACCCAACTTGCATGGATATAGACCACCTCATGCTCATGAAGATAAACGTGAAGATGGCTACTATCGTGATGCAAAGGCCAAGCTTCCTTCGGTCAAAATTCCAAGTTTCAATGGGGATAGTGATCCTAATGTGTATCTAGATTGGGAGGCTAAAAGTGAACAGATTTTTGATCTCCATGAGATCCTAGATGAGCACAAATATAAGCTAGCCACCTTAGAATTTAGTGATTATGCCATGAAATGGTGGCATGGTGTTGTAAAGGACATTATCTATCACAAGGGTCCTCCCGTGGACTCTTGGAACTCTTTAAAGGATCAAATGCGCCATAGGTTTGTGCCACCACACTTTAGGAAAGACCTCATGTTGAAACTCCAACGGTTTCAACAAGGCACGCTAAGTGTGGATGCTTATTACAAGGAATTAGAAACGCTTTTACTTAAAGTTGATGTGAAAGAAAGCGAAGAAGCTATGATTGCTAGGTTTGTGAGTGGTCTAAGGAAGGATATTCAAGATATTGTTGAGTTACAAGAGTATTCATCATTGGATTCTTTAGTTCATCTTGCAATGAAGGTGGAAGCCCAACTTGCTAAGAAAAATTCTTTCAAATATGCTTCCAATGATGGTTACTACAACAATTCTTGGAAAAACAAAAAGTCTTTTTCTAAATTTCCTTCCAAAGATTCTTCTTTCAAACTAAAGGAATCTAAGCCATCTACTTCTAGGCCTAAATCACCCACTAAATCGTCTAGTAAGAAATGCTTTAAGTGTATGGGTTATGGTCACATTGCGGCTAATTGTCCTTCTAAAAGGAATATGTTTGTGCATAATGGCATTGTTATGAGTGAGCATGATTCGGATTCACCTAGGCATTCTTCACATTCTAGGGCATCTAGTGAAAATATGAGTGAAAGTCCACTAGAAGGGGATTTGTTAGTTGTGAGAAGACTTCTTGGACAAGTTTCACAACCTTTTGATGAAAGTCAAAGGGAAAATATTTTCCATACAAGATGTCTTATTCAAAACAACATTTGTTCCTTAATAGTGGATGGGGGTAGTTGTGCTAATGTGGCTAGTACAAGAGTAGTAGATAAACTTGGATTGCCTACTATCTCTCATACAAAGCCCTATAAATTGCAATTGCTTAGTGAAGTAGGCGAAATAGTTGTGAATAAACAAGTCCTCATCCATTTCTCAATAGGAAAATACAAAGATAAGGTATTATGTGATGTTGTGCCCATGGAAGCAACCCATGTTCTTTTGGGAAGGCCTTGGCAATATGATAGAAAAGATTTTCATGATGGCTTTACCAACAAACTTTCTTTTGATTTCCATGGTCACAAGGTTACTTTCAAAGGGAAATAGTGGCTCACAATCCTATTTTCTTAGCTATCCCTAGACCTCTTAAGTTAGAACCACTTGTTGATAGTTCTCATGCCTTGGATAATTTGGTAAAGGAGTTTCAAGATGTGTTTCAAGATCCTCCAAAAGGCCTTCCACCTTTAAGAGGGATTGAGCACCAAATTGATTTGATTCCGGGATCTTCATTACCAAATCGTCCGGCCTATAGAACCAATCCAAGTGAAACCAAGGAAATTCACCAACAAATAGATGCTTTGATTGAAAAAGGTTGGGTCCAAGATTGTGTACCGCCCTGGTAGTCGGGAGTAATGACGTGGCGTCGAGCTATTATATAGGCGTGTTGGACGGGACACCTGGTTAGCAGAAGGGAAGGAGGTCGGGGGGTTTGCGTAGTCGCCAGTTATTAAGTTGGCGTGCTCCGATCTCCACCATACCTAAAACCGGCGGTCACCGAGTTGAAGATGAAGTCGCCAGATGTGAATCCAGGCGATCAAGTGATTAGAGATCGCCGAAGCAAGGACATCGCCGAAGATAAAGGCAGATGGTCATTTCCCAGTTGGCCAGAGGATGAGCTTGGGAGATAGCCCACTTACACGGTGAAGCAGGTAGGGCAGATCATGAAGGCGGCCGGCGAGACCACAGGGAAGGTGTGTACGAAGGCACCCGAACTCGCCATCCAGAAGAGATCGCGCTCCAAGGCATCTATGCACTGAGTATACCATGCATAAGTAACTTAGCCAAAGAAGAAGTCAGAAGTAGCGCCCAAGTCAAGGATGCTCCAGATGATGGCACGTGTACAGCTGGATGCGAGCCACGTGTCCAGATGTGTAACTGCCAGGAGAGAGAAAGTGCCCAGGTATATAAGAGTTCTCAAACGAACTTCTGAGGTATGCGCGTTCAGAATATTTCTTTACGCTTGTGAGTCTTGAGTATACTGAGAGAGAACTGGTCACGGTTCCTTAGAGTTCTTGAGTCTTACTCTTGAGTAATTGGTGGTTCAGTCACTGACTTGGGCGTTGGAGTGCGATCGGCCGCAGCGGCGCCGTTTCGTCTTTTGCAGGTTCTTGAGGTGGATCGCGGTGAAGGACGGAGGCAAACACGGCGCACACGTCGATCCAAGATTGACGAGGCAAAGCTCCAGCGTTTTGGTCAACAGGCAGGATCATCAGGCGCCCACCGTGGGGCGTGTAAAACCTGTTCCCATCCACAGCGTGGGTTCTTGGAGGTTTCTGCAGTTTCTGTGTGGTTGTGTGCTGGTGCAACCATTGTTCGCTGTTCGTCTAGGTTTTGTTCGGTGATTTCGCGTTTTCCACCGTTCGTTTGGGTTTTTGTTCGGTGAGGTGAAGTTTTCTGCTGCTTACGCGAGTTTGTTCGGTGAGATCTGAGTTCTTTGGCTCGTTTGGTTTTGCATGGAAGAAGCGTTGGTTTTTGGTGGAGTTGCGGGTTTCTGTGGAGGTTTCCTGTGTTCTTGAGGTTTCTTTCGAAGTTTCGCGAGGTTCTGACCGATTGATCGCGGAATCGATCGTCGCTGAAGGAGGTGTTGTTCATTGCACTCTGTGATTCGTCAAGTTTTCATGAGAAAAATGAGAAGCAACCGTTCAAGTCCAGTTGCGCCCGTTGCTGCTGAAGGCGCCATGACCATGGCGCAGATGGTGGAAATCATGCGTTCACTGCAGGCGAATGTGGAAGCCTCGCGCATAGAGCAGGCGAGAATGCACGAGGACCTGGTCGCCTCTCGGGCCAGGAATGATGAGCTTAGCAGAGTGACTGAAGAACTGCGTCAAGCTCTTCAGGAGCAGCGAGGGCGCCCAGTCGCTGAAGAGGTCGCGCCGTCGACGCCGCCTCGCGTTTTTCCTATGCCTTTCGCTCAGGCGATTACTGAAACGCCCATCCCCGCGAGTGTGGTACCTGTGAAGGCTGTTTTTACCGGCGTGGAGGATCCTGAGGCACATCTCACCACGTTCCATACGCAGATGATGCTGTCAGGAGGATCAGACGCAGTGTACTGCAAGATGTTTGTGAGCACACTCCAGGGAACGACGCTGGAATGGTTTGTGAGCCTGCCTACGGGCCACATAACCAACTTCCAACAGTTTTCAAAGATCTTCGTCGAGCAGTACATAGTTAACAAGGCACCGCCCAGGGTGTCTTACGATCTGTTCGACATAAGGCAGTATCAGGGAGAGTCCCTCAGGGACTACTTGAATCGTTTTGGGGCGCAGATGGTCCGCTCACCAGCCAAAGACGAAGAGATGCTGGTCTACGCATTAAAAAAGGGCGTGCTGCCGGGACCATTATGCGAAGCTTTGATCAGGGCTCACCCCGCCACGTTTACTGAGGTCATGCGACTTGCGGTGGCCCACATCGCCGATGAAAGTGAGGTCGCCGAGAAGAGGGGCAGCGTGGCTCCCGCTAGGCCATGTGCCCAGACCAGGATCCAGCCACAGAGGGTGCTGGAGACAGCAGCGGCCAGGAGGGATCAGAGGACTCACCATCCTTATGATCCAAGGAAGAACAAGGGCGCCCTCAACCAGCACGCCGGGAGTACAATCGCCCGCCTAAGCACAAGTTTGTCATGGGATTGGCGGATCTGATCGCCATTCCCAATATATCAGCTAGGTTGAAGGCGCCCGAAAAGGTGGGCGACAAGGTGCTGGGACCAAAGCCAGACGCCTGGTGCGAGTTCCACCAGGGCTTTGGCCACACCGTGGACTCATGTTTAGCTTTAGGATATCAGCTCGACGATTTGGTCAAGAGCGGGTTCCTGAATGATTATCTGCTGGATAAAAGGACGGGGGGCGCGTCGAGCTCCCAACCAGCAGGTTGTGAGGCTCAGTAGCACGAGATGCCTACCCACGGGGAAATCCACACCATTGCAGGAGGTTTCTCGGGTGGTGGATGCACCGCATCACAGAGGAAGAGGTATGCGAGGTCTGTGATGACGGTGGATATGTTTGAGGACCACTCGCCGGATGTGGACATTACGTTCACCAAGCAAGATCTTCGGGACGTTGTGCCTCATGACAACGATCCCATAGTCATCTCGTTGATCACTGCAGGAAGGAAGGTCCACAGGGTTCTGGTGGACCAAGGAAGCTCGGCAGACGTGATGTTTTGGCCGACTTTCACGCAGTTGGAGCTACCCCTTGACCAGCTGAGGCCCTATGGAGGGTGTTTGTATGGTTTCGCTGGTGATCAGGTGGAGGTCGGGGGGTACATAGAGTTGAGGACTACGTTTACAGATGAGGCGGGTTCAAGAACAGAGAAAATCAAGTACCTTGTCGTAAATGCTCCCTCAGCATACAACATTCTGCTTGGAAGGCCCACGCTTAACAGAATAGGCGCTATACCGTCGACCCGGCACATGAAGGTGAAGCTGCCATCTATGGAGGGGGTGGTGATCACCATCAAATCCGACCAGAAAGAAGCAAAGAAGTGCTATGAGAATAGCCTAAAAAACAAGAGGTCGGTGAGTTACGTGACAACCACCCCGCCACCTGGTGTGAAGCCCAGGCCGACGGTGATGGAGGAGACCGCCGGAGGCGACGTGGTGATGGTAGATGCTGAGCTAGGGGAGAAGAACGCCGGTCTAGAGGAGGAAGAGGCGAGGAATCGCCCTGAGGAAGCGAGGGAGCTAGGAATCGCCAGAGCGGTGATCGCCAGAGAAACCAGACCAAAACCCGTCGAGCAGTGGCTCGAAAGAAAGATCGGGGGAAGGATCTTCAAGCTGGGAAGATCTCTGGAAGTTGAACTTCAGGACCAGATCGCAAAGGTGATAGAGCGGCATCTGGATGCGTTTGCATGGTCCGCTTCGGACATGCCCGGGATCGATCCCGACTTCTTGTGCCACCACTTGGCGATGGACAACCAGGTGAGACCAGTACGACAGAGGAGAAGGAAGTTCAATGAGGAGAGGAGGCAGGCGATCAGGGACGAAACACAGAAACTCCTCGCTGCAGGCCATATCAGGGAGGTCCAGTACCCTGAGTGGCTGGCCAATGTCGTGCTGGTGAAGAAGAGCAACGGGAAATGGCGCATGTGCGTCGATTTCACCGATCTGAACAAAGCTTGCCCAAAGGATTCGTATCCTTTGCCAAGCATAGACGCCCTGGTGGACAGTGCTGCAGGGTGTAAGTTGCTGAGTTTTCTGGATGCCTTCTCGGGGTACAACCAGATAAAGATGCATCCCATGGATGAAGAGAAGACTGCCTTCATGACCGAGAGATCGTGCTACTGCTACAAGGTGATGCCTTTTGGGCTGAAGAACGTGGGGGCCACGTACCAGAGGTTGATGGATCGAGTACTTGCACCAATGCTGGGAAGAAATGTGCAAGCGTACGTGGATGACATGGTCGTGACCTCGCCGGAGAAAAGCAAGCATGTTGCAGACTTGGAGGAATTGTTCACCACGATCGCCAAGTTCAGGTTAAAACTGAATCCCGAGAAGTGCATCTTTGGCGTGTGAGGAAGCCTTCGTCAAGCTTAAGGAGTATCTGGCGAGCCCGCCGGTTTTGTGCAAACCGCTGGTGGGAACCCCTCTCAGGTTGTATTTTGCTGTAACTGAGAGGGCAGTGAGTGCGGTGCTCGCCCAGGACCAAGATCAGGCTCAAAAGCCTATTTATTTTGTTAGTAAGGTACTGCAGGGCCCCGAAACGAGGTATCAGGCCCTGGAGAAGGCTGCACTGGCAGTAGTCTTTTCGGCGAGGAGGTTACGCCACTATTTCCATAGCTTCACGATACTGGTGATGACCGACTTGCCCATCCAGAAGGTTTTGAAGAAGCCTGACGTTGCTGGGAGGATGGTGAAGTGGGCAGTGGAGCTGTCGGAGTTTGATATTAAGTATGAGCCCCGAGGTCCGATTAAGGGGTAGATCTTCGCAGATTTCGTGGTCGAGCTCTCATCTGAGGCGACACGAGTTGAGGGGGATGACTTTCGTTGGGTGCTTTCAGTGGATGGATCGTCGAACCAGCAGGGTAGCGGTGCTGGGGTCATCTTGGAGGGACCCAACGGCGTGCTGATCGAACAATCCTTGAGGTTTGCCTTCAAAGCCAGCAACAATCAAGCAGAATATGAGGCGCTGATCGCCGGTATCTTGCTGGCTAAAGAGATGGGAGCTAGGGTGTTGATGGCTAAGAGTGACTCGCTGTTAGTCACGGGACAAGTAACAGGCGAGTTCCAGGCTAAAGATCCACAAATGGCGGCTTACCTGGAGTATGTACAGGAATTGAAGAGTTCCTTTGCCTCCTTTGAAGTGGTGCATGTGCCCAGAGAGCAGAATGCCCGAGCTGACTTGCTGGCTAAGCTCGCCAGTTCAGGCAAGGGGGGTAGGCAGAGGACGGTGATTCAATAAACTCTGAAGACGCCGAGAGCATTTGTAGCAGATCACCTGGTTCTTCAGATAAGCAAGTCGACGGAGAAAGCGGCAAGGAGTCACAGATCCCTGACTCAAGAGACTTTGAGGTCGCCAAGGATAAGAGCATGTCAGGGAGAGAAGGTGAACATGACGCAGGTCTGCACGACCCATGAGCCAGACACCTGGGTAACACAGTACAAGCGGTGCCTGGCGGATGGCCTTCTCCCGCTGGATCCGACGGAGGCTAGGAAGATAAAGAAGAATTCTAGCAAGTTCACAATGATTGACGGCGAGTTGTACAGGTTTGGGTTCACTCACCCACTCCTGGAGTGTGTGCACGGGGAAAAATGTACAAGAATTATGGCAGAGCTCCATGAAGGTATATGCGGAAGCCACGTCGGGGGTCGAGCCCTGGCCGCAAGGACTCTCCGTGCAGGTTACTATTGGCCAACAATGAGAGAAGATTGCAAGAGGTATGCGCAGTGCTGCAAACAATGCCAGCAGCACGCCGATTGGCACAAGGCGCCTCCTGAGGAGTTGAAGTCGATTTACAGCCCTTGGCCGTTTCATACATGGGGAATCGACATCCTGGGACCATTCCCACTGGCGATCAGGCAGATGAAGTACTTGGTGGTGGCGATTGAATATTTCACCAAGTGGATCGAAGCAGAACCAGTGGCCCAGATCACCGCACACAAGATCGAGGGTTTCGTGTGGAAGAACATTGTGTGCCGGTTTGGTGTGCCCAAGCGCCTGGTGTCGGACAATGGGACTCAGTTTGCAAGTCACCTGTTGAAGAAGCTGTGCGAAGGGGTGGGAATTCAACAAGTATTTGCATCCGTCGAGCACCCTCAGACGAATGGCCAAGTAGAGTCAGCCAATCGGGTGCTGCTGAGAGGGTTGAAGAGAAGGCTAGAGAAAGCCAAAGGAAGTTGGGCTGAGGAGGTACCCCGTATAGTTTGGGCGTACCACACCACCGAGTAGTCAGGGACCCATGAGACCCCGTTCAGCCTGGTCTATGGATGCGACGCAATGATTCCAGTGGAGATCCAGGAGAGTTCGCCGAGATTCCAGAACTTCGTGGAGGAAGACTTGAATGAGGAAAGAAGGCTGAATCTGGATTTGAAGGAGGACCCCCTCCAGCTGATACATGGGGCGTGGAGGCGCTTGGGGGGTTCTCCATGAAGTTGGTTTCGGCGGCCTCAACCACAGGAAGTGCGGATGCCAGAGGAACTGCTTGGATTGGCGAGGTGGGAGCTAGGGCAGGAAGCAGTGTTGGAGGTGGAGCTGGTGTGGAAGGTGGTGTCGATGTTGGAAGAGGAGGTGGAGCAGATGGTGAAGAAGGCGCCACACTCTTCCTTTTGGTGATAAGGCCATCTTCAGTCGCCTCATCGTCTTCTTCGTCATCCTCTTGGACCACCTGAGGGGTTTTCCTCTTTGGCTTTCTGAGGATGAGCTTTTTGCGCGGATTGGCGGGCTGGGCCTCGGAAGGAGCTGGGCCTTTGGGGGGCGATCTTCCCTGTGCAGCGACGATCTCCACCACTGAATTTGGCACGGTCTGGGAATCCGACGCCAATCCATGAGCTCGGGCGAGCGCCCTCAGTTCAGCTAGTTTTCCCTTGCCCAACATTTGATCTGCATATTGCGAAGGTACATGGGTTAGCTCAGGGGGAAAGATAAACACATAAGTCAGTATGCAACAAAAGCAGATAAGTGGTGCAGAAAATGAAACCAAAGTCTTGTGCACAGCAGACAAGACGCCCAGAAACAGTTAGCAGAAGTAACGTCAAGTATAATGACTTAGACACTGAGGTGAGCTCTAACCTATGCGAACTTCGAGTTGATCTTCGTAGAACTCGAAGGAGATGAGCGCAGTGGTGAGGAAGGTGATATTGGCGTCTGCCACGCTCTTCCAAAAGCGGCACAGATCTTTGTCCAAGGCTCCCATGTTGTCGGGGCTCCTTGGCCTCCTGAAGCTTCCCTTGGACTCTTTATTCCCCTTGTTTATCCAATACAAGGGGAAGCCGTCGAGCAGCGAGGCGTCCTTGTCGTTTGGGCGCACCTGGACAAACTTGCCTTTCCAATCCTTGTAGGATTGCTGGAAGATAGAGAAGATCGACCTTCCAGCAATCCCGTTCAGACTCACCCACAGGCGATCTCCCGGGTGTTTAGCTTCAAACAAGAAGAGAAAAACGTCCACTGACGCTGGCAGTCCCAGATGTGCGCACATGATTTGGAACACCCGCACGAATGCCCAGCTGTTGGGATGGAGCTGGGCGGCGGCGATGTCGAGCTCGGTAACTAGCTCCCTTTCAAAACGAGTGAAGGGAAACCTAAGTTTCACCTTCTTGAACAGGGTGGTGTATACGTAGCAGAACAACCCGCCGTTGTTCCCTTTGTCGTCGGCGCACACTGGCATGTCGGGGGGGCAAGGTAGCACCATCATCTTGTCGTCATGCTCCTTGTGGAACGACAGGTGAGGTTCGTCCCCTTTCTTCAATCGAAGAACTGCCCCACCAGAGTTTACTGAGGAGGTTTCCTTCAACAAGGTCGGGTGGCCCATGGGTATAATTTTTTGAAGTCTGGGGAAGGAACGGAGGCTCCTCCGGCGACAGGTGGAGTAGCCTGAGCAAGGTTAGGGCGGGAGGTTGCAGGCCTCTCAGCCTGGGAAGAAGAAGCACCAGGTGCTCGCGGTGGGTTGTGAGCTTGAGATGAAGGGTTTCGTGACGAGGGAGGAGGATTTGGGGTGATCTTTGAGCGAGCCATCGCGGAAACTGCAAAGGAAAAAGAAAAGAAAAGGTGATCAGGGTTCGCAGAGGCTGACTCGATCGTGAAAGAAGGGTGAAAAACGAACGAACGAAGGTTCGTTGTAACGAAGACGAAGCCCTAAGTTACGAGAAAGGAGAAATAGAAGAAACAGCCCACAGCGTATGCACCAGACAGTTAATGGATGATGCGAATCGGTTAAAATGCAGGAAAAATCAGCAGAAGAAGTAAAGGGAGTACCTTTTTATGATCGGAAGAGCGATGAAGGAAGTTGAGGATTCAGGAGGGTGAAGAGCGTCGTGAGCTTTTGCAGAAGAAGCTTGAAGCGTTTGAAAAAGCAAGAAAGTGATGGAACAGTGGAGTGAAATGGGTTTAAGGGTTTTTCGAATGGGTTTTGGAAGCGCAAACGACAATTAAAGGTAACCGTTGATGAAGCCACGTGTCGAGCGATTGGAAAAGTGGTTGGTAGAGCGTCAGGAAAGCAGAAAGTACAACCGTTTGGAATTCTGCGCCAGCGCCACGTAGATCGGTATTGACGTGACTCCTTTAGTCTTTTCGCTGGACAAGTCTTCGCTTAAGACTGGGGGGCTTGTGTACCGCCCTGGTAGTCGGGAGTAATGACGTGGCGTCGAGCTATTATATAGGCGTGTTGGACGGGACACCTGGTTAGTAGAAGGGAAGGAGGTCGGGGGGTTTGCGTAGTCGCCAGTTATTAAGTTGGCATGCTCCGATCTCCACCATACCTAAAACCGGCGGTCACCGAGTTGAAGATGAAGTCGCCAGATGTGAATCCAGGCGATCAAGTGATTAGAGATCGCCGAAGCAAGGACATCGCCGAAGATAAAGGCAGATGGTCATTTCCCAGTTGGCCAGAGGATGAGCTTGGGAGATAGCCCACTTACACGGTGAAGCAGGTAGGGCAGATCATGAAGGCGGCCGGCGAGACCACAGGAAAGGTGTGTACGAAGGCCCCCGAACTCGCCATCCAGAAGAGATCGCGCTCCAAGGCATCTATGCACTGAGTATACCATGCATAAGTAACTTAGCCAAAGAAGAAGTCAGAAGTAGCGCCCAAGTCAAGGATGCTCCAGATGATGGCACGTGTACAGCTGGATGCGAGCCACGTGTCCAGATGTGTAACTGCCAGGAGAGAGAAAGTGCCCAGGTATATAAGAGTTCTCAAACGAACTTCTGAGGTACGCGCGTTCAGAATATTTCTTTACGCTTGTGAGTCTTGAGTACACTGAGAGAGAACTGGTCACGGTTCCTTAGAGTTCTTGAGTCTTACTCTTGAGTAATTGGTGGTTCAGTCACAGACTTGGGCGTTGGAGTGCGATCGGCCGCAGCGGCGCCGTTTCGTCTTTTGCAGGTTCTTGAGGTGGATCGCGGTGAAGGACGGAGGCAAACACGGCGCACACGTCGATCCAAGATTGACGAGGCAAAGCTCCAGCGTTTTGGTCAACAGGCAGGATCAGATAGCATGAGCCCTTGTGCTATGCCTAATATCCTTGTCCCTAAGAAAGATGGCACATGGAGGATGTGTTCGGATTGTAGGGCTATCAATAACATTACAATTAAGTATAGGCATCCCATACCTAGGCTTGATGATTTGTTGGATGAATTGCATGGTTCAAAAATCTTTACAAAGATTGATCTTAAAAGCGGCTACAATCAAATCCGTATCAAACCGGGTGATGAATGGAAGACGTCTTTTAAGACCAACTTTGGCTTATATGAGTGGTTAGTTATGCCCTTTGGCTTAACTAATGCTCCAAGTACTTTCATGCGCCTCATGCATCATGTTTTGAGACCTTTCATTGGTAAGTTTGTTGTTGTTTATTTTGATGATATACTCATTTATAGCTTATCTTTGAAAGACCATAGGTTGCATGTTAGGCAAGTATTAGAAACCCTTAGGAAGGAACATTTGTATGCTAACCTTGCTAAATGTATGTTTGCACTTGATCATATAGAATTCCTAGGGTTTGTTGTGAGTAGCAAAGGGGTCCATGTGGATCAAGCTAAGGTGGTGGCCATTCAAAATTGGCCTACACCTAAATCCATGAATGAAGTTCGAAGTTTCCATGGCCTTGCTTCTTTTTATAGAAGATTTGTACCTAACTTTGGTACAATAGCCGCACCACTCAATGATATAGTAAAAAAGGATGTGGTTTTTCAATGGGGAGAAGCACAACAAAAAGCTTTTGATATTTTGAAAGAAAAATTGACTAATGTTCCCATCTTAGCCCTTCCTAATTTTGCTAAAACCTTTGAGATTGAGTGTGATGCTTCAAGCATAGGCATTGGGGGTGTTCCTTCAAAAGGGCCACCCCATAGCTTATTTTAGTGAGAAATTGAAGGGAAGTCGTCTCAACTATTCCACTTATGATAAAGAGTTATATGCACTTTTAGGGCTTTGTTTACTTGGCAAAATTATCTTTTTCCTAAAGAGTTTGTGATTCATAGTGATCATGAATCTCTTAAATATTTGAAAAACCAAAACAAACTTAACAAGAGGCATGCTAAGTGGGTGAAATTCCTTGAGCAATTTCCTTATGTGATCAAACACAAGCAAGGCAAAATAAACATTGTGGCCGATGCAATTTCTAGAAGATAAGCCTTGATTACTCTTTTGGGTTCTCAATATCTTGGCTTTGATCACATTAAGGATCTTTATCATGATGACCTTGATTTTTCTCCTATCTATCAAGAGTGTCTTAAAGGAGGACACAAAGACTTTTTTATACAAGATGGCTTTTTTTTTAAAGGAAAATGTCTTTGTGTTCCCCAATGCTCCATTAGATTATCTCTTGTTAGAGAAGCACATGAGGGAGGATTAATGGGTCACTTTGGGGTTGCTAAAACTTTGGATGTGTTGCATGAACATTTCTATTGGCCTCATATGCATAAACATGTTCATAGTTTGTGTGATAAATGCATAGCTTGCCGCAAGGCTAAATCTAGGATGCATCCCCATGGTCTATATACTCCTCTGCCTATCCCTTCAATGCCTTGGGTTGACATATCTATGGATTTCATCTTAGGATTACCCAAGACATCAAAGGGAAAGGATTCCATTTTTGTGGTAGTGGATCGTTTTTCAAAGATGGCTCACTTTATTCCTTGCCACAAAGTGGATGATGCATGTCATATTGCAAACCTCTTCTTTAAAGAAGTGGTTCGTTTGCATGGGATTCCTAGAACTATTGTGTCCGATAGAGATCCAAAGTTCTTGAGTCACTTTTGGAAGATCTTGTGGGGTAAGCTTGGTACTAAGCTTTTATTTTCTACCACTTGTCACCCACAAACCGATGGTCAAACCGAAGTGGTCAATAGAACTTTAGGACAACTATTGAGATGCTTCATTTCCGGGAATCCTAGAGTGTGGGAGAATTTACTACCCCATGTTGAGTTTGCATATAATCGTGTAGTAAATTCTACCACCTCACATTCTCCTTTTGAGGTTGTCTATGGGTTTAACCCCTTAACACCTCTTGATCTTCTTCCTATTCCCATTCTTGGAGATGTCTTGTGCAAAGATGGGGATGAAAAGGCTTCTTTTGTGAAAACTTTGCATAAAGACATCAAGATGAGAATTGAGAAGAAGGTTGGCAAGTATGCTGAACTTGCCAATAAAAGGAGAAAAACATTGTTGTTTGAGGAAGGTGATTGGGTTTGGCTTCATTTGAGGAAGGATCGCTTTCCTACTCAAAGGAAGTCCAAACTAATGCCTCGTGGTGATGGACCTTTCCAAGTCCTAAAGAGGATTAATGACAATGCTTATGAGTTAGATATGCCTGATACATACCTTGGTAGTCATACATTTAATATCAGTGATCTAACTCCTTTTTCTGTAGGTCTCCAGAATTCGTGGTCGAATTCTCTCCAACTCGGGAAGTATGATGGAGATCAAGTTCAAGACCAAATGGAGGCCAATACTCAAGGACAAGAAGAGGAAGAGGCTCAAGTGCTAGACGCTCAAGGAGTTGGTAGCCCACCTCAAAGGCTTACAAGAAGTCAATTCAAGGCATTAGGAAATAATGGAAGGTTGTTTTCTCTTTTTGTAATATCTTTGTTAGAAGGTGCTTAGAGAGAAACATAAGACACCTCTTTTTGTAAAAGCATCTTTAGGTCTTTAGTTTAGGAAAATAATAGGAAGCTTGGGGGGTGTGAGCTTAGTAGAGAGGTGTAGGCGTAATAGGGAGGTGCCAAACTAAGAGATGAAGTCACACCTTCCTCATGCTCTAAGTTGGCGCCACTTTTATGTCATTTGGGGGGAAATTTGAGTTTAATTAGCTTTTCATTTCAGCACCTCTTAGCTATAAATAAAGGTGCTTGCCTTTGTAAAAATCAGATTGGAAATTAGCAATAGAGAAACTCTACTCAATTTGAGAGAGAATTTGTGAGAACTTGTCTTCTCCTTCACCTTGTCTTATCTTGAGTGCATTTGGTTCTCTCAAGTGGCGGCACTAGCTCACTTATCTTGGAGCCTTCATCCTCTAAGTGGCGTGATCATCAAACCAAAGCATCCATCTCCATAAGTTCTTCTTCCTTTCATCTCCATTATCATACAAAGCATAAACATGTCTTAGTTTCTTTTGTTTGGTTCATCTTCCTTTTCTTGCACTTATGTTCGGCTGTTTTCATTTGTTTCTGTTTTGATTCGGTTTTGTAGCTTCTTTTCATAATCTGTTTGGTTCATTTGCTTTCTTAAAAGTTTCAATCGGTGCATTTGCATTTTGACACAATTTGTTCGGTTCAATTGACAATAGATGGATCTTCCATGTGAGTTTGGTATTTGGTGCAAGTTTTGGTGAGTTCTTGAAACATAGAACCTTGATCCAATTCTATTATAAGTGCCTAAGCTATCTCCAACTCAAGTTGATTCCATAGAATGTCAAAGAATCATTCATATCTACCTAGTGGAATCATATCACTCACCTTCTTTGATAAACCACACGCACAAAGTCAGAACACCCTTTGACTTCACTGTACAACAATTTACAAATTTACAAACTAGGAACAATTACAAATGATTCAAGGAATTACAGCTGAACATACTCCACTCTTAAACCAATACAAAGTCAAAGCAATCTTGCAATCTTGAATCCAATCTTTCACAAATTTGTTTCTGAATCTCTCTTTCTGTGTTTTTTAAATAGGGAGGTAATGCCATTTTTATATCTTTCAAAAAATAGTCGTTTAAGGGAGTTAATCATTAGCTAAAATAAATTGAAATCATAGAAAATAGTTTTAACAATTTTATAAAAAGCTGTTAAGGATTTTCAAATATCAACCAATTGAATTGTCGAATCAACCGATTGAATTTGTTTGACAGCTAAGCCAACCAAGGTCAAACTAGTTTATTTTTCACTTACTTTGAAAAACACTTTTTCTTTTAATGAATTGGATTGATTTAGATTTGACTTGACTAAGAATGGATTTAACAAATTCTAAACAACCTAGAACCCTTGCCCATACACAACAACATAAACTTCAAACTATCTTCACAGATTTGGAGGCATCAAAGCTTCATTTTCAACAACGAGCACCCTACATAGCTAGGAAGAACCAGCCCAGGACGAAGGCAAGGGAAGACCTGCCATTTCAACAAAGGTTCCGGATGACTTACAAGGAGTTGTTGAGCATGCCAGAGATGGAAGATAAGTCGAGATTCTGATGTGAGTTGATTTTTAAATGGTTTCATTTTATGGTGGCACTTTTACTTAGAGTTGGATTTTAGCAATTTATGGTGAAAACCTAAGGAAGATTCCCACTGGACACGAACTTAACCAAATGGTTAAGTAAGTGTGAAGGTTCCATTAACAAAGGCAAAGATGAAAATCAATACAAAGTGATAGATGGAATGCAATGTAGAATGGAAATAGCAATAAGGTAAACACCAATGGTGGTCATGGCCGAACCAAATGATGAACCATAAGCATATAAAAAAAGCAAAACCAAGAGTAAGAATTCAAGACAAAGAGATATATGAAATGGAACTGAAATGAAAAAAGTGGAAGAATAATAGCTTATGGAATGGTTGTGAAAGGGGTTCATGCCACTTGGGGTGTGGTAGCCACCAAGATGAGTGAAGGGCTGCCACTTGAGAGTCTCACACTACTCCAGATAAGACCTAGCCAAGAGGACTCAAACCTCAAACTTCTCTCACAATTTGTGCAGAGTAAATTTTCTATTCAAAATTGTTCTTGTCGGTATAACTGGTCGCCGATCGATTTCAATCCCAAACTCTGGCTCCATCTATCTCTGGTGGATTTTGTGCTTCCCTTTGGATGCTGGAATGCGGCTCCCTTGAGACAGAGAAGGCCCTACCTTGGCGCCTTACGTGTCTTGTGGGTAGTGGTGTACGCGGCGCGACGCACGAAGCGTTTCTGAGTGGACCTCTCACCATACTCCATCACAAGTGTACACGTGGCCTTTCATCAACGGCCAAAACTCGTTGCCTCTTATCTCTCCTAACATGGGGTTTTATAACGTTCGAACACTTTATCGTTTTTTCACTGTTCCATTTCTTTGCATGAAACTTGCACGCTTTTAGTCAAACTCCCTGAACCTTCTTCTTCATCCCGGGCAACCTCCTATCCTCGTCTCGCTCTTCGAAACAAGGTACCCCCCTAATCCATGCTCATGCACTGATACCCTTTAATGCTTTCATTATGATTGTATCAACTGTTATGGGATTGTTTCTACATCCGTTCGATTTTGATTGCTATGTCTGCTAGCTTCGCTACTTTTCTTGAATGCGCATTGTTCTTCTTTGTCTGAATGTGTGGCTGTGTCTTGCTTGTTTGTTTTTCTTGTTTAGATATACTGAGTGATGGATTACCGAGCCATGTATCCCTGGGCCTCTGATACCCTATTAGGAGAAACCTCTATATATTTCCTATGAGGAGATAGTACGTTATATGAAGAGCATATGAAGAGCATATGAAGAGCGAGCGTCCTAAGAAATGTCTTTTTGGTAGGGAGAATGATAGGGGCCTCAAATTTGTGCCATGTAGGAAGGATGAGCCGGTCTGCTGCGATGAATCCTCAGACCCAGATGGTCCTTTTTGCTACTTCTATAGCACGGTTTTCAAAAAAGTTCTTCTTTGTCTCCCCCTATACAACTTCGAGAAGAAACTTCTTACCGAGATAAACGTCGCCTTAACTCAGCTACATCCAAATAGTTGAGCATTTGTTCGGGGTTTTTCAATCCTTTGCACCCACTTCGACAAGGTAGCACCATCATCTTGTCGTCATGCTCCTTGTGGAACGACAGGTGAGGCTCGTCCCCTTTCTTCAATCGAAGAACTGCCCCAGCAGAGTTTACTGAGGAGGTTTCCTTCAACAAGGTCGGGGTGGCCCATGGGTATAATTTTTTGAAGTCTGGGGAAGGAACGGAGGCTCCTCCAGCGACAGGTGGAGTAGCCTTAGCCAGGTTAGGGTGGGAGGTTGCAGGCCTCTCAGCCTGGGAAGAAGAAGCACCAGTGCTCGCGGTGGGTTGTGAGCTTGAGATGAAGGGTTTCGTGACGAGGGAGGAGGATTTGGGGTGATCTTTGAGCGAGCCATCGCGGAAACTGCAAAGGAAAAAGAAAAGAAAAGGTGATCAGGGTTCGCAAAGGCTGACTCGATCGTGAAAGAAGGGTGAAAAACGAACGAACGAAGGTTCGTTGTAACGAAGACGAAGCCCTAAGTTACGAGAAAGGAGAAATAGAAGAAACAGCCCCAGCGTATGCACCAGACAGTTAATGGATGATGCGAATCGGTTAAAATGCAGGAAAAGTCAGCAGAAGAAGTAAAGGGAGTACCTTTTTATGATCGAAAGAGCGATGAAGGAAGTTGAGGATTCAGGAGGGTGAAGAGCGTCGTGAGCTTTTTGCAGAAGAAGCTTGAAGCGTTTGAGAAAGCAAGAAAGTGATGGAACAGTGGAGTGAAATGGGTTTAAGGGTTTTTCAAATGGGTTTTGGAAGCGCAAACGACAATTAAAGGTAACCGTTGATGAAGCCACGTGTCGAGCGATTGGAGGAGTGTTTGGTGGAGCGTCAGGAAAGCAGAAAGTACAACCGCTTGGAATTCTGCGCCAGCGCCACGTAGATCGGTATTGACGTGACTCCTTTAGTCTTTTCGCTGGACAAGTCTTCGCTTAAGACTGGGGGGCTTGTGTACCGCCCTGGTAGTCGGAAGTGATGACGTGGCATCAAGCTATTGTATAGGCGTGTTGATGGGACGCCTGGCTGGCAGAAGGGAAGGAAGTCGGGGGGCTCGTGTAGTCGCCAGTTATTAAGTTGGCGTGCTCCGATCTCCAGCACACCAGAACCGGCGGTCACCGGGTTAAAGATGAAGTCGCCAGATGTAAACCCAGGCGACCAAGTGATTAGAGATCGCCGAAACAAGGACATCGCCGAAGATGAAGGCAGATAGACATTTCCCAACTGGCCAGAGGATGAGGTCGGGGGACAGCTTGCTTGAGCATACACGGTGAAACAGGTGGTGCAGATCATGAAGGCGGCCGGCGAGACCACAGGGAAGGTGTGTACGAAGGCACCCTAACTCGCCAATCCAGAAGAGATCGCGCTCCAAGACAACTATGCACTGAGTAGTATCATGTATAAGTAACTTAGCCAGAGGAGAGTCAGAAGTAGCGCCAAAGTCAAGGATGCTCCAGATGATGGCACGTGTACAGCTGGATGCGAGCCACGTGTCCAGATGTGTAACTGCCAGGAGAGAGAAAATGTCCAGGTATATAAGAGTTTCCAACGAACTTCTGAGGTACGCACGTTCAGATTGTCTTCTTTACGCTTGCGAGTTCTTGAGTATACTGAGAGAGAACTGGTTCACGGTTCCTTAGAGTTCTTGAGTGTTACTCTTAGTAATTGGTGGTTCAGTCGCTGACTTGGGCGTTGGAGTGCGATCGGTCGCAGCGGCGCCGTTTCGTCTTTTGCAGGTTCTTGAGGTGGATCGCGGCGAAGGACGGAGGCAAACACGGCGCATACGTCGATCCAAGTTTGACGAGGCAAAGCTCCAGCGTTTTGGTCAACAGGCAGGATCAAGACTCAAGGTGTACATTGGTATCTTTCATTCTCTTGCTTTTACTGGTATTAACTTGTGTGCTTGTTTGCTGATTCACTTGTGCTTTATTGCAGACAATATGGTCAGGCTAAGCAAAAAAGACTTGGCGGCTAGGGCCAAGAAAATGTAGGCTGCTTCCCAAGCTTCTCCCTCTAAGGATCTGAAGCTCAAGGTTGTGGCTGAGGTTGTCCCCTCCGATAACGAAGAAACCTACTCAAGGACAGTCTTCAACAGGAGGAGAAAGGCTACTGCCAAGCCTGCTGAGCATTCTACCTCAGATGGTCGCGCACCTTCCCCTCAAGCCCAAGTTCCTCCAATCAACCCTCCTCCTTCTCGAGACATAGCTGTGCAAGAGAGGTGGGTGCATGGGCACCAACGGGAGGACTATGGGATCCTACCTTGGATGCCCCCACTTACGTCGAGAAGACCTTGCTATCTGCTGAGGCCAAGGAAAAACTAGAATGCTTGGAGGAGGATCAACTGGTGGAGCAAGTAGTGAGGCAACTGAGACAAGCCTTGGCTGCCAACTGCCTGGCCATCTCCAAACTGAGGGGGTGGAAAGGCTAAGCTAAAGAGGAGTCTCAGAAGGTTGCCGAGCTCACACGGCGGGTGGTTGGTCTTGAGTATGAAGCCACTAAGTTCCACCAAGCTCAAGAAGAGTCTAGGGCTCTTTTGGCTGAGAAGTCCAAGGAAGCCCTAAAATTATCTAATAAGACAGCGGAGCTCCAGGTTGAAGTGGAGAAGTTGAAGGAGGAGTTGGCTAAGAAGAACGAGAGTTGCTTCGAAAGGATGAAGATCAGGCAAGGGAAAGGGAAACCCTTACTGATGATGCTGCTAACTCCTTCATGACGGGCTTTGAAGACGCCGTTGCCTAGGCCTCGGGGATCGACCAAGAGATGGACTTCTCCCAACTAGGTTTGGGAAAGATTGTGGTAGATGGGCAACTAGTGGATGAGGAGGAGTAGAGTAGAATGTTAAGCCTTTTGTAATCAGCTTCATTTTGCAGCTTTTTGAGCAGTCTCTTAACTCCTTCGTATATATATTGGTGCTTTTATTTATCTTGCTTGTCTTTGCCATACCTCGACTAGGGTATTTAACCAAGCATGTCGTAGTAAGCACGAATATCATAATTAAACAACAAATAATAATTAATCACCTTATCAATGTAACACACCGATTAAGCATGGTAAATCATAACGCTCTCGGCGGAACTATTTTAAGGATGACTTGTACCTTATAACTACAAAGGATGTCGCACTTGCTTAAGCGTTGACTAACTACTCGAGCAAGGGATTTGAATTTCTGACTTATGCATTTGGAAAGTTTATTCTCTTTCTTCACACATCCTCCCCCAAGGGTTGGGGTGACTTGGGCATCTAACTTGGAGCCAACTTCTTCGACAAGTCTTCCCTTGAGTGGCCCTTTGTGGCTGAGAGTATCTAACTTGAGTGTTGGCTTACACACCAAGTCTACTCTTAACACCTCTATGGTGCCTTTCTACCACAAGGTTAATTCTGGTTCTTTTTCAGAGAGGACTCCAGTTTGGATGTTTCCACCAATGCTGAGGTGGGTCACTCTCTATACCTTTAGCTGCACGCACTTAGGTGCTGCTAATCGTGATTTAGTGCCTCCTGGACTCAGAATCTTACTGAGCAGAAAGCGTACTACCTTATGACGTATGCTTTAGGTTGCGTGGGCTCATGATCTTACCATGCCAGATCATCTCTCCCTAACTTAAGCCAATCAACCTTTGTTGTGGCTAATTGTGTTTAGGGCACTTGAGCTCAGAGTCTTACTGAGTAAAGGTCGCCTTAACTGGTATCCAATTATAGGCATCCCTTTTATAACTTGTTGGCCTTTAGAATGTTTGACTTGGGTGTCATCTCACACGCCATGTCTACTCTATTAAGGTCTTTCTGTTGGAGCATCTGACTTGGCTTACATGCCAAGTCTACTCTTGAACAATTACTTGGAGTATCGGACTTAGGTGTTGGCTTACACACCAAGTCTACTCCCTGACCTCGAGGGAGGTCAGTCTACCTGCCTTTGGGTAGATAATATTAACCCTATTTAGCGCGTCAAAACTCAGAGACTTATTGAGAGGATATCTAAATAGTTTGATTGTCGAGCCACCTAAGCCCTAGAGACTTACTAGGGAAATAGGTGACCTCGTTTAGCTGTCAATCAGGCACATTTTGCGCTTACTTGGATGGCTTACCAGTTAAGTCGTCTTCTTGTGCGTTAACAAAGTATCCTGGAAAAACATTTTTTCAAGAATAGCTTTCATTGGACGACCTCATTACAAAACCTTGGTAAAGGAAAAGAGCGTTACCTTAATCACTTAAATTGTTCATAAAGATTGACAAAAATACATTAACTGAAATAAAACTTGAGGTTGGCCCCATTCCATGTTCGGGGTATAGCTCCACCCTCCAGAGTCTCGAGCCTGTATGCTCGGTTTCCGAGTGCCTCTACCACACGAAATGAGCCGGTCCACTTGGGGGACAACTTGTTCTCCAACTGGTAGGGGTGAGATTTTCTCATCACCAGGTCGATAACTTGGAACTGCCGAGGTCTCAGCTTGGATCTTTGTTTCTGCTCCACCCTTATTTTCATGGCTTCAGCTTTGACGCGTGCTAGCTCTCACACCTTGTCAAGTAAATCTAAGTTCACCTTCCTCCCTTCGTTAGACTCCTCTGTCACGAAGTTCTGGATTCGCGGTGAGCTCTCATGGATCTTAGCAGGGATCATGGCGTCTGATCCATACACCAAGCTTAAGAGTGTTTCCTTCGTGGTGGACTGTGGAGTAGTGTGGTATGCACACAAAATTCGAGGTACCTCATCAGTTCAGGTTTCCTTAGCCTTCTCCAACCTCCTCTTCAGGACTTTAAGCAAGACTTTGTTGACGAACTCAACCTGTCCATTCGTTTGAGGGTGCTCTACCGAGGCGAACACCTGCTTGATGTCAAGCTCTGTGCACAGGTTTCCCAATTACTGACTTGCGAATTGAGTGTCGTTGTCAGACACTAAGCATTTTGGAATCCCAAAACGGCAGATAATGTTCTTCCACACAAAGTGCTGGACCCTGTGGGCAGTTATTTGTGCCACTGATTCAACTTCAACCCCCACTTGGTAAAGCATTCAATTCCCCACGTACTTCATCTGACGAATCGCTAGTGGGAAGGGGCTTAAGATGTCTATTCCCCACGTATGGAAAGGCCATGGGCTATGTATGGACTGCAACTCCTCTGGGTGTGCATGAGGCCAATCAACATGCTTCTGACATTGATCACATCGCTGTGCGTACTTCAGACAATCTTCCCTCATGGTCGACCAAAAATACCCCGCTCGAACAGCCTTCAGGGAGAGAACTCGTCCCCTGACATGACTCTCTTAGATGCCTTCATGAAGCTCTACCATGATGCGTGTACACTGGTCCTCGTTCTCACAGGTGAGGATAAGGTGTGTGTAGCCATGTCTAAACAGCTTCCCATCTACCACGATATACCTGCCTGAGTTCTTCTTAACCACTTTAGCCTCCGCGGGCTCTGTAGGGAGCATTCCATTCGCAAGGTAATGCTGCTATGGTGTCATCCAGGTTTCGCCCATGTCGACCTGACAGATGTCTAGCAATTCCTCTCCTCACAAACCATAAACGCTAACCTTGGGCACCTTTAGTGTTTCTTGCGTCAATGACCAGTGCCCTTTTCTTCCACCCTCCAAAGTCTCCACCTATTGGATCTCTCCCGCACAACTTGCGGTGGTTCTGGGTGACTTTAGCGTTTCCTGAATAACTGACCTCTAGCGACCTCTCTTGCCTGAGTTGGCGAGCTTGGCCAGCAAGTCTGCTCGCGCGTTCTTTTTCCTTGGGACATGCACTGATTCAAATACATGAAAAGTGTCCTTTAAGAGCATGACATGCCTTAAGTACGAGGCCATTTGCGGATCTTTGGCCTGGTACTCACCTGTTACCTGCCCGGTTCCTAGCAGCGAGTCGCTTTTTACCAACAAACTTTGAGCACCCAACTCCTTGGCCAACAACATCCCAACTACTAGAGCCTCACACTTAGCCTGGTTGTTGCTAGCCTTGAAAGAAAATTTGAGGGCTTCCTCGATCAACAATCCATTCGGTCCTTCCAGAATTATACCAGTCCCGCTACCCTACTGGTTAGAAGAGCCATCCACGGAGAGAACCCATTGGAAATCCGCACCATCTACCTGTGGGGCTTGTGAGGAGAGCTCCACCACAAAGTCAGCATAAATGCGACCCTTGATAGGTCCTCGAGGTTCATACTGCACATCAAACTCGGACAACTCGACTGCCCAGCGTACCATCCGACCTGCTATATCAGGTTTCTGAAGAACCTTTCGTATGGGAAGGTCGGTCATGACAACCACTGTGAAGCTCTGGAAATAGTGGCGGAGCTTCCGGGCTGCAAATACAACTGTCGGGGCTGCTTTTTGATGGCTTGGTAGCGTACTTCGGGCCCCTGCAACACCTTACTCAAAAAGTATATCAGCTTTTGGACCTATTCTTGTTCCTGTACAAGGATCGAGCTGATCGCTCAATCTATCACTGCGAAATAGAGGCTGAGGGGAGTACCTATTAACGGCTTGCAAAGAACAGGCAAGATGACCAAGTACTCTTTTATCTTGAGAAACGCCTCTTCACACTCATTGGTCCATATGAAGCAGTTATTCTTTTTCAGACACTGGAAATAAGGATATCCCTTATCTCCTCCTACCGATAAGAATCGATACAGGGCGACCATTCGCCCAGTCAATTGCTGTACCTCCTTTACAGTGGCAGGGCTCCTCATCCCTATGATTGCTGCGCAGTTATTGAGGTTTGCTTCTGATCCTGCCGGCAACTCGAACGTGGAGGAATCGCTTCGTAGCACTCTCTGTCCCATCTACACGGCTGCGTTCTCTGCAGAGTCACCCTCAGAACCTTCTCTCAGATGTCTTCAAACGTGACCTGCAAAACACACAGACGGCGCCTCTAGCGGCCGTTTGCACTCCGACGATCAAGTTAGTCCACAGAACCACCAAATGAGAAACATAGTAGTGTGTGTGAAAAACTCTTGCTCTCTGTTTTTTTTCGTCCCTCCAGTCTCTCCCTGATTCCCTCTTTCATGTCTCTCTCTCTGTTTCTGGGCATAACAGAATTCTGTTATGCTTTTCTGGCATGTGTCAGAACCCTGTTATGCTTTTCAGAGACAGCATACCTGCAGAATCAGTAGTGAGAGCGTGAGAGTCTGTGCATGTCTGCGCTTGGCTGCGCCTGTTTGTACCCTTAGTGGTACGGAGTGCACTTTTGTCTAGATCGCACCCCTCTCAGATGGTGACACGTGGAGGCCTGCAAGCGTGTCATTTACTGGAAGGGCTCTAGCGCTTCTCTTTGTGTGCCTAAGTTACGCACTTGCGGAGTAACTTAGGATATTTCTCTCATCTGGGTAAATCGCATACTCTTAGGAGAACGTCGGGTGTGGCTGGTCTAGGCACACTCACCAAACGTTGCTCTCTGCGTAGGCGACTTACCCTTCACGATGCCACGCACGTAATGGGTTGAGGGAATCACCAATCACTGACTGGTTTACTAGTTCCCTCAGGCCACTCTCGTGCATGATTCCCTGAGGTGTGCTCATGCGAGATCCATGCGTAACGCTCTCGCTGGGAACCTCAGTCCCAGTTTAACTGCGTGTAACACGAGACCCCGATGACAATACACCCGATGACTGATCAGTGTTTATTTGCTTCTCGCATTCTGCCCTCAGGCGTTAGTCTGAGAACTGGTCTGTTGGTGGCCACTTGGCTACTGACCACCGATCACCATTCTGGATGATCTATCCCCCGACCTCTCTGCCGCCTGATCTGTCGGTGGTCACTTGGTTACTGACCACCGATCACCGCTCTTGGCGATCGTCTCCCTGACCTCTCTGCCACCTGGTCCACGTGTCACCCTGCGAGTGGTCCACGTGGTTCTCTGCTGCTGACGTCATCGACTACCGATGACCGATCGGATCAGCTTCTATCCCCCGCTTAGTGAGCAAGAACCTTAAGAATTTCCCTACCTCCACCCTGAATACACACTTTTCGGGATTCAACTTCAACTTATACTTGGCTATTGTAGCAAATAGCTCATCCAAATCAGCAACATGCTGGTCTCTCTCGGGCGAGGTGACGACGATGTCGTCCACATATGCCTGCACATTTCATCCTATCATAGGGGCGAGAATCCTATCCATCAATCTCTGGTAGGTTGCTCCGGGGTTCTTTAGCCCAAAACCTTTGTAACAATAACCGGAGAGCTCGGTCATGAACGCAGTTTTACTTTCGTCGCGATGGTACATATGAATCTGATTGTACCCCGAGAATGCGTCTAAAAAGCTGACTAGTCGGTAACCCAAGGCGCTGTCCACTAAGGCCTCGATGCTGCGCTGCGGATACGAATCCTTAGGGCAGGCCTTGTTCAGGTTGGTGAAGTCAACACACATCCTCTACTTCCCGTTAGCTTTCTTGACCAACATAACGTTCTCTAGCCACTCAAGGTACTAGATCTCCCTTATGTGACCCGCACTGAACAACTTCTGGGTCTTTTCCCAAATAACCAGATGTCTCTCCTTGTTAAACTTCCTTCTTCTTTGAATCACGAGCTTGACCTTCGTGTCCATTGTGAGCCGGTGGCACAACAAATCAGGGTCGATGCCAGGCATGTCAGAGGCGGACCATGCAAAAGCGTTTAAGTGTCTCGCTATTACCTCAGCGATATGATCTTGCAACTCCTGGTCCCGCGAATGTCGAGCTTAAACTTCTTTCTTGCAATTTCTTTCTTCTGAACCTCACCTACAGGCTCAAGTCGCCTCTAGCTTGCGATCTCTATGCGAGTGATCCCTTCAGGCCCCTGTGGATGGTCGGTGACAACACATATCCCTCTCTTGTTCTTCAGGTTGTTCTCATAACACTTCGTTGTCGCCTATTTACAAGGCATGAGGAAGGTGTGACCTCTTCCTTCACTTTGGCACCTCCTATTCTACTCCTACACCTATCTACTAATACACCCCCCCTCCTAAAGATCCTAACTAAAGCCTAAAAGATGCTATAACAAAAGAGGTTTCTAATGTTTCCCTCTAAGCACCTTCAACCAAAGAAATTACAAAAAGAGAAAATAAATGTCCTCTAGCTCCTAAAGCTTTGAACATGCTTCTTGTAAGCCTTTGAGGCGGGCTTTGACCTCCATGGGCGTCCTCCATTTGTGCCTCTACCTCTTCTTGACCTTGTTGATTGGCCTCCATGTCCTCTTGAGCTTGATCTCCATCATACTCCCCGAGTTGGAGAGAATTCGACCACGAATACTGGAGACCTACAGAAAAAGGAGTTAGATCGCTGACATTAAAAGTATGACTACCTCAGAATGTATCAGGCATATCTAACTCATAAGCATTGTCATTAATCCTCTTGAGGATTTGGAAAGGTCCATCCCCTCGAGGCATTAGTTTGGACTTCGTTTGAGTAGGAAAGCGATCCTTCCTCAAGTGAAGCCAAACCCAATCGCCCTCATCAAACAACAATGCTTTTCTCCTCTTATTGGCAAGTTCAGCATACTTGCCAACCTTCTTCTCAATTCTCTTCTTGATGTCTTTATGCAAAGTTTTCACAAAAGAAGCCTTTTCATCCCCATCTTTGCACAAGACATCTCCAAGAAGGGGAATAGGAAGAAGATCAAGAGGTGTTAGGGGATTAAACCCATAGACCACCTCAAAAGGAGAATGTGAGGTGGTAGAATTTACTACACGATTGTATGCAAACTCAACATGGGGTAGTAAATTCTCCCACACTCTAGGATTCCCCGAAATAAAACATCTCAATAGTTGTCCCAAAGTTCTATTCACCACCTCGGTTTGACCATCAGTTTGTGGGTGGCAAGTGGTAGAAAATAAAAGCTTAGTCCCAAGCTTGCCCCACAAGGTTTTCCAAAAGTGACTCAATAACTTGGGATCTCTATCGGACACTATAGACCTAGGAATCCCATGCAGGCGAACCATTTCTTGGAAGAAGAGGTTTGCAATGTGGCATGCATCATCCACCTTGTGGCAAGGAATAAAGTGAGCCATCTTTGAAAAACGATCCACTACCACAAAAATGGAGTCCTTTCCCTTTGATGTCTTGGGTAAGCCTAAGATGAAATCCATAGATATAGCTACCCAAGGCATTGAAGGGATAGGAAGAGGAGTATATAGACCATGGGGATGCATTTTAGACTTAGCTTTGCGGCAAGCTATGCATTTATCACACAAACTATGAACATGTTTATGCATATGAGGCCAAAAGAAATGTTCATGCAACACATCCAAAGTTTTAGCAACCCCAAAATGTCCCATTAAACCCCCTTCATGAGCTTCTCTAACAAGAGATAATCTAATAGAGCATTGAGGAACACAAAGACGTTTTCCCTTAAAAAGAAAGCCATCTTGAATAAAAAAATCTTTGTGTCCTCCCTTAAGACACTCTTCATAGATGAGAGTGTTGGGTCTATTAGTGTCTAAGTTCAAGAGGGGAGGGGTGAATTGAGCTTATAAAATTTTCGCAGGAACACACAATTTTCAGTATACCAGAGGCAAAAAGAATAGATTGTTTTTACATGAAACAGATTGATTCTTCAGAGCAGTCTAGCACAATTTGAATTTGTTCAATGTAGAATTGTGATTAACAGAGAATTACAACAGAGTCAGATCAGCTGAATATTATGAGGATGAAGGATACAGTTATGCTTAGAAACCAAACAAATTTACTCAACACAAGGTTCTAAGGAGAATGGTTCTTTCTCAGATTTTAATGAATAGACTGTTTGTTCACAGATCACTTAAACCATCATATACAACTGCCTTGTTTGTGATTAGAAAGCTTTAACAAATCAGGAAGAACAATTTTTACTTAAACCCAGAATTAACAGATTCAATTTCAAAAGAACAGATTTAGTTCTTGACAGAATTAAGCAAAACCAGAAATGAGTGTAGAGATGAGAAGAAAGGCACACAAGTTTTTATACTGGTTCACTCATACAGAGCTACGTCCAGTCTCACCTTACCCCAAGGTGGAATCCACTAAAAACAGTACCAATTACTTACAAACTCAGTAGTTCTTGAACACTACAAGAACAACACCAACAATGCTGAAAAACCCTATTTCAGCACACCTTGCACTCCAAGAAACCCTATCAAGGAGTGACTTACATTTACACCTTTACAAAACAGAATAAAGGAAAGATTACACCTGAAAAGAAGATGCAAGAACTCAAAACTAGTAGTTCAATTTGCTGCAGAACTGCACCAGCACCTTCACCAAGATCAAAGGTTTCCTAAAACAAGCACACTTGAAAATCTCTTTGGAAAACCTTTAAAAAATCTTTCAATCCTTCTTCTCACATGGAAATTGTTTGATTTCTGTAAAAAAACGTAATTGCTCAACCCTTTTCATGTGAGAGAGACTTTTCTTTATATAGAAAACAATTTCTAACTTCTTTTCAAAAAACAGTTGAAAAGCAGTTATGAAAACAACAGATTCATTTTTGAACTTAACAGATTTATTTTGTGAAAACCGCCAACTCAGCTAACTGAAATAACTGTCTGAGTTGTACCTTTGGTGCCCTAACTAACTTGTGAAAAACCTTTCAACTGACCAAAGAATAAACATGTTCTTTAACAGTGAAACAGATTAAAAGATAACAAACAGGCCAGCTCAACTTTAGCTGAAATAACTAACTAAGCTTTACCTGTGGTGCCCTAACAGAATTTTAGAAAAGCCTTTTAACAGATAAGAAATAAACCGATTCTTTCTCCATAAAACAGATTTATTTTTGTACTTATTTAAAACTTTTAAGAGCACTTTTAAAAGCTTTTCAAAAACCATTTAACCACATCATGTGCTTGATTTAGATTTGGTTAGGCATCTAGGATAGATCATGTAGCAAAAGGAAACCTTACACAAATACAAGCCTACATACAAGATCATCTAAACCTATTACAAACTTTACAACAAACTAGCTATTTTTCTACATCAAACACACACTAACTCTAGGTAGAGAAGAGGCTTCATCCATCTTCAACAATCTCCCCCTGTTTGATGGAGACAAATCCCCTTTGCACAACATAGTTTGATGGTCACAATCTGTATTAGACTAGTTGCCAAAACCTGCACAAAATTTTTAGACATAAAACCATAATAGAGCAGTTGTGAGTTTTGTGCTACCTTCATGTACCATGTAGCTTTCTGTGGCTGTTCTTCTCCCCCTTTGGATTCATCAAACAGAATAAAGCATGGGATAAAACATACAAGCCATTCATCACAGTTCAAACTATAAATCCAGTATTAAGTTCTATTACAAACCTCAATGAAATCAACTAAAAACCAGTGCAGAATAAAGACAAACAGATTAATTCCAAAATGTTCAACATATAAAAGCTAAAGACTTAGATATAGGATCACTTGTCATTGTAGTAGAGCTCAGCTAGCTGCACTTGAACTCCTTCAAGTTGGTCATCCAAGTGTTGAAACCTGGCGTAAGTCATTTCATAGTGTGCCTTCTGCTCATATGTGAGTGTGTCCAGCCTGCTTAGCACTTGTCTTTCAAACATAAACCCTAAACCCTAAACCCATAACAAAAGAGGTTCACCTCTGTACTCAGGTTCCTCATATGCAACCATTGCATTTTGACTTGTAGCAGCAACATCTTCATGTCCAACAGAGTGCACTGGTGATGCATCCATGTTCTGCACTCCATCAGCATTTTCTTCTTCATTTTCTGGATCAGCTGCTTCATTTTCAGCTCTGTTTGCAGCATTCCTTCTGAATATCCAGCTGTCATCTTCCTTTTGAAAGCCCATCTTCAAGAGAGTGGAGTTGTCTATTTCACTTGCTGCCTTAATGGTGTCATTTCTCTCATTTGTAGTGTCAACTTCAAAGTAATCAATTAGCTTTGACACAAAAATAGCATATGGAAAACGATAGTCTGGTAACCTTGTGGATTTGAGTTGGTTTAGGGTTTAGGGTTTATGGAAAACGAAAGTCTCAACCATTGTACTCACCCAATTTACCTTGAGTTGGTTCATGATACAATACAGCAGAATCAAATCTTCTTCATGGAGAGTTGCATGATTACTTCCTCTTGGAGTAAGCTGCCAAGCAATGATGTAGGCAAGGAGTCTTGGAATGATTGTGAGATTTCCAGCATGGAATCTAGCCACTGGTTCAGCAGGGTTTCTCACACAACTTCTGTAAAACTGCATCTTGTTGAATCCCTTAATTCCAGCAGTGTTACCTTTGCTTACCTTCATTCCAGAATACTTGATTCCTCCCACATTACTCCATATTTCTCTAGTAATCTTCAGCTTCACACCTTTCACATGGGAGACCAAATTTTTGCCATCTTGAACCAAGTTGCTGTAGAAGACTTTCACCAAGTCTAGATAGACATTTCCAGTCATTTCTAGGAAGTTCTTCAGCTTTTGATGCTTGAGCAAGGTTTTTGCTTCAGTCAGATTTTCTTCTCTCAACCAAGAGAATTCCAGCACTTTGGGTGCATTGACTTGCTTTCTGCTTGTCTCATGGATGTACCTTGTCATTGCTTCAGAATCTCCAGCAAACCATTTCTCCAGAATACCTTGGTTGCTGCTGGATTGCTCCTTGGATTTCTTCCTTCTGTGTGATGAGGATGCCATGCTCAATCTGTTTTTCCCTACACCAGTTTATTAACATACAATTCTGATTTTGGCAAACCAAATCTGTTGCACCTCCACAATATCCAATCAGTTAGGATACCCACACACTAATTTCCATAGGTCTGCTGGTTAATAACCGAAAAAGCAGTCAAAGATAAAGTGAGAGAGAGAAAAGTAAATCTTTCTCTTTCCTAGTCACAGCTGTGATTTCTGAAACAGGGAACAAAACATGTTAAATCATAAAACAACAGATTGAAATTTTCACTGCAGAGGACAATTTAAGCTAATAATACCCAATTCATTTAGAAGAAAATAAAACCTGTCTTTAGCAAGTGGTTTAGTGAATAGATCAGCTAGTTGAAATTCAGTACCAATGAATTGTATATCACAAGTTCCATTAGCTATATGTTCTCTTAGAAAGTGATGTCTAATTTCAATATGTTTAGTCCTTGAGTGCATGACAGGATTCTTAGACAAATTTATGGCACTAGTATTATCACAATTTATAGGTATCTTGTTTAACAAAATTCCAAAATCACTTAGCTGTTGCCTTAGCCATAAGGTTTGAGCACAACAACTTCCAGCAGCTATGTATTCTGCCTCTGTTGTGGAGAGAGCAACACAAGCTTGTTTCTTGCAATGCCAAGAGATTAGACTTGATCCAAGCATGTGACAAGTTCCACTTGTGCTTTTCCTATCCACTTTACAACCTGCAAAGTCAGAACCTGAAAAACCAGTTAAATTTAAGGATACCTTGTTAGGATACCATAATCCAACATCCTTAGATCCTTGCAAATATTTCTGAATTCTCTTTGCTGCATTGTAGTGTGATTCCTTTGGATCAAATTGATATCTAGCACATAGACACACAGCAAACATAATGTCAGGCCTGCTGGCAGTTAGGTATAATAAGGAACCAATTAAACCCCTGTACTTGGTTTGATCCACTGATTTTCCTGCAAAATCTTGATCCAACTGGCAGCTTGTTGAAATAGGAGTGCTGATTGCTTTGCATTGATCCATATCAAACCTCTTAAGCAGTTCCTTGCAGTATTTTTCTTGGCTTATCAAAATTCCATCCTTGAGTTGCTTAACTTGTAGTCCAAGTAAGAAATTCATTTCTCCTAACATTGACATCTCAAACTCACTTTTCATGGTTTTCACAAAGTCTTCACACATCTCTTCATTTGTGGATCCAAAGATAATATCATCTACATAGACTTGCACAAGTATGATATCTTCTCTTTTCTTCTTTAGAAAGAGAGTTTTATCAGAATTGCCACGGCTATATCCTTGAGAGAGCAGAAATTCACTTAGCCTTTCATACCATTGCCTAGGTGCTTGCTTCAATCCATATAGGGCCTTCTTAAGCATGTACACATGTTCTGGATTTTTGTGATCTTCAAACCCTGGAGGCTGAGATACAAACACCTCTTCATTGATGTAGCCATTTAGAAATGCACTCTTGACATCCATTTGAAACAGCTTGAAACCTTGTATGCTGGAAAATGCTAGAAGTAATCTGACAGCTTCAAGACGTGCTACTGGTGCATAGGTTTCACCAAAATCAATACCTTCTTCTTGGTTATAACCCTTAGCAACCAGCCTTGCTTTATTTCTAGTGATAGCTCCATGTTCATCCATCTTGTTCCTGTACACCCACTTGGTTCCTATGATGTTCATCTCATGCTTTCTTGGAACCAAAGTCCACACTTCATTGTATTCAAACTGGTTCAGCTCTTCCTGCATTGCTGTTATCCAATTGTTGTCTTGCAGTGCTTCTTCCAGGCTTTTAGGCTCAATCTGTGACACAAAAGCCACTGTTCTGCAGAAATTGTTGAGTGAATTCCTTGTTGAGACTCCTTTCTCAATTTTACCAATTACATTGTCAAGAGTGAGATCCCTTGGAGTCTTCCATTCTTTAGGTAGTCCTGCATTCACAGTAGATTCTTTGATAGAATTTGAATTAGTTGTATCAAGCTCACTAGATTGATTCTGTTGCATAATGGTTCTTAAATCATCCATACCAGGTTCATCCAGAACAGATTTGGGCACAGAAAAATCTGTTTCATCAAATACAACATGTATAGATTCTTCAACTGCAAGCAATCTTCTGTTGTACACTCTATAAGCATGACCATTTATAGCATATCCAATATGTATTCCTTCATCTGATTTAGGATCAAATTTCCCCAGATTATCTTTACCATTATTTAAAACAAAGCATTTGCATCCAAACACCCTAAGATGACTAATGCCAGGCTTCCTACCTTTATACAATTCATAGGGAGTTTTCTTAAGAATTGGTCTAATCAATGTTCTGTTAAGCACATAAGAAGCAATGTATACAACATCAGCCCAAAAGTATTTAGGTAAACCAGATTCATTTAGCATAGTCCTAGCTAACTCTTCTAGTGATCTATTCTTTCTTTCAACAACACCATTTTGTTGGGGTGTCCTAGGAGCAGAATAACTATGTGTGATCCCATGTTTTTCACAATATTTATCAAACTTTGCATTTTGAAATTCTCCCCCATGATCACTACGAATCTGTTTTATCCTATTTTCATTTTCATTATGCAGAACCTTAGCTAGTTTCTTAAAGGCTTTATATGCATCATTTTTAGAAGCAAGAAACAAAGTCCATGTATATCTTGAAAAGTCATCAACAATCACCAAAGCATAGTAATTTCCAGCTAAGCTAGCAGTCCTAGATGGTCCAAACAAGTCCATATGCAAAACATCCAAAGCTTTATTTGAAGAAACCATATCTTTTGATTTAAAGGTAGTTCTAATCTGTTTTCCCTTTACACAAGCATCACACAATCTGTTATTTAGAAACTTTATGTTTGGTAAACCAGAAAGAAGTTCCTTAGTCCTTAGCTTATTCAAGTGATTTGTGTGAATATGAGCTAGCCTCCTATGCCACAGCCATGACTCATCATTTTTAGACAACAAACACTCGTTTTCAGAACAACTCTTTATAATATCTAAGAGATAGATGTTATTTACCCTTTTTCCAGTGAACAACACCTTACCAGAAATTTCATTTGAAATTGTACAAGTGTTGGCTTCGAAATTGACCTTGTATCCCTTGTCACACAACTGGCTAATGCTTAGAAGACTATGTTTTAGCCCTTCAACATACAATACATTCTCAATAGTGGTTGAGTCTTTAGTACCAACATCTCCTCTTCCAAGAATTTTTCCTCTATTGTTATCTCCATATGTGACATGCCCTTCAGCTTTGAGTTTCAGATTTATGAACTGAGTCACATCACCAGTCATGTGCTATGAGCAGCCATTGTCAAGGTACCACTGGTTTCTCCTGTTGTTTTTCTGCAACAAAACAGATTTAGAACATATGGTACCCCTTTAGTCTAGGGTCCAACATGATTAACACCTTTCCTTAGGAAGCCATTTGGCCAATCCTTTAGGAACAAGATACCTCCTAGCTTTACATGTTCTAGATACATGACCAGACTTCATACAATAAAAACATGTTGCAGTATGCATTGTTTTTGAATGAGTAAAAGAGGAAAAACCTGTTTTGGAAGGAACAAAGAAACTGGACAGCTTTTTCACATTGCTTTTCATTTCAGATTTATATCCTAGACCATTTTTATTAAAAACAACATTCTGTGAACCTAACAAGGTTTCAAGATTTTCTCTTCCTTTAGTGAAATTTGAAAGTGTTTTTAACAAATATTCAACTTGTTTTTCCAGCTTCTTACAGTTATCACAGGTTTTAATAGATGCATGCAAACAAGTTAATTCAAGGCTAACCAATTCAGTTTTAGCTTTGTGCAGTTCTTCTTCAAGAGCTTTAACCTTAGGTTCAAGTACCCTATTTACTCTATCCAATCTGTTGCACATTATAGCCAATCTGTTTGCTTCATCATGTGTTTCCTTAAAAGTCATTAACAGCTGATCATAGTTTTCAGAATCAGTGGAAAAATCACTTACTGAGTCAGAATTGGATCCTTCATCATTCACCATGAAGCACAAATTTGCTTCTTCACTTTCAGTTGAGGAATTACTAGATGAGGATATATCATTCTCTTCCCATGAGATGTATGCCCTTCTACCTTTGCCTTTGTCACTCTTCTTGCTTGCTGATTTTTCTTTATTTTGATTGTTTGGACAATCAGCTTTTATATGACCTGGTTTACCACATCCAAAGCAAATGTAATTGGAAGAATTTGAATCATTAGGTTGTTCGGAGTACCTCTTTCTTTGCTGAGTTCTGTCACGGTTTTTCTTTCTAAGAAACCTGCTAAATTTTCTGGTGAGCAGACTCAGTCTCATCATTTTCAGGATCAACTTCTTCCTCACTTGTATCATGTTCCATGGTTGTTTTCAGAGCAATTCCTTTGGCCTTTTTCTCCACTGTTTCTTGTTCTTTCAATCTTTTCAGCTCTATTTCATGCTCTATCAGCTTTCCAAAAAGTGCAGCAGTGGACATCTTGGATAAATCTCTGGATTCTGAGATTGTTGTTACCTTAGGCTGTCAGCTCCTGTCAAGACATTTTAGTACCTTTATGTTAAGCTCTTCCTTGTCAAAGACTTTACCAAGGCCAGTGAGGTGATTTACAATATGTGTAAATCATTTCTGTACATCTGCAATACTTTCTTCTGATTGCATTCTGAACAGCTCGTACTCCTGAATTAGTGAGTGCTTCCTTGCTCGTTTCACATCATCAGTTCCTTCATGAGTCACCTCTAGTACATCCCACATCTCTTTAGCTGAGTTACATTGAGAGACTCTAAAGAACTCATCCATGTTCAGTGCAGAGGTGATGATATTCTTGGCTAAGGAGTCATATTGGGCCTTCTTCTTCTCAGTTTCACTCCATTCAGACCAAGGCTTCTTTATTGTTTCATCTTTGACAACCTGCATAGGTATAAAAGGTCCACTGACCACTGCATCCCAGATTCCCATGTTAATAGACTCCATAAAGATCTTCATCCTGATTTTCCAGAAAGCATAGTTAACACCACCAAACATAGGAGGTCTATTAATAGACGCACCTTCAGCAAAAGGCATTTTAAACTCAGACATCATGCATACACTTGAGCAAAATACAAGCCCTAGCTCTTGATACCAATTGTTGGGTCTATTAGTGTCTAAGTTCAAGAGGGGAGGGGTGAATTGAGCTTATAAAATTTTCGCAGGAACACACAATTTTCAGTATACCAGAGGCAAAAAGAACAGATTGTTTTTACATGAAACAGATTGATTCTTCAGAGCAGTCTAACACAATTTGAATTTGTTCAATGTAGAATTGTGATTAACAGAGAATTACAACAGAGTCAGATCAGCTGAATATTATGAGGATGAAGGATACAATTATGCTTAGAAACCAAACAAATTTACTCAACACAAGGTTCTAAGGAGAATGGTTCTTTCTCAGATTTTAATGAATAGACTGTTTGTTCACAGATCACTTAAACCATCATATACAACTGCCTTGTTTGTGATTAGAAAGCTTTAACAAATCAGGAAGAACAATTTTTACTTAAACCCAGAATTAACAGATTCAATTTCAAAAGAACAGATTTAGTTCTTGACAGAATTAAGCAAAACCAGAAATGAGTGTAGAGATGAGAAGAAAGACACACAAGTTTTTATACTGGTTCACTCATACAGAGCTACGTCCAGTCTCACCTTACCCCGAGGTGGAATCCACTAAAAACAGTACCAATTACTTACAAACTCAGTAGTTCTTGAACACTACAAGAACAACACCAACAATGCTGAAAAACCCTATTTCAGCACACCTTGCACTCCAAGAAACCCTATCAAGGAGTGACTAACATTTACACCTTTACAAAACAGAATAAAGGAAAGATTACACCTGAAAAGAAGATGCAAGAACTCAAAACTAGTAGTTCAATTTGCTGTAGAACTGCACCAGCACCTTCACCAAGATCAAAGGTTTCTTAAAACAAGCACACTTGAAAATCTCTTTGGAAAACCTTTAAAAAATCTTTCAATCCTTCTTCTCACATGGAAATTGTTTGATTTCTGTAAAAAAACGTAATTGCTCAACCCTTTTCATGTGAGAGAGACTTTTCTTTATATAGAAAACAATTTCTAACTTCTTTTCAAAAAACAGTTGAAAAGCAGTTATGAAAACAACAGATTCATTTTTGAACTTAACAGATTTATTTTGTGAAAACCGCCAACTCAGCTAACTGAAATAACTGTCTGAGTTGTACCTTTGGTGCCCTAACTAACTTGTGAAAAACCTTTCAACTGACCAAAGAATAAACATGTTCTTTCGCAGTGAAACAGATTAAAAGATAGCAAACAGGCCAGCTCAGCTTTAATTGAAATAACTAACTAAGCTTTACCTGTGGTGCCCTAACAAAATTTTAGAAAAGCCTTTTAACAGATAAGAAATAAACCGATTCTTTCTCCATAAAACAGATTTATTTTTGTACTGATTTAAAACTTTTAAGAGCACTTTTAAAAGCTTTTCAAAAACCATTTAACCACATCATGTGCTTGATCTAGATTTGGTTAGGCATCTAGGATAGATCATGTAGCAAAAGGCAACCTTACACAAATACAAGCCTACATACAAGATCATCTAAACCTATTACAAACTTTACAACAAACTAGCTATTTTTCTACATCAAACACACACTAACTCTAGGTAGAGAAGAGGCTTCATCCATCTTCAACAGAGAGAAAAATCAAGGTCATCATGATAAAGTTCCTTAATGTGATCAAAACCAAGATATTGAGAGGTTAAAAGATTTAGCAAAGTGTATCTTCTAGAAAGAGCATCCGCCACAATATTTACTTTGCCTTGCTTGTGTTTGATCACATAAGGAAATTGCTCAATGAATTCCACCCACTTAGCATGCCTCTTGTTAAGTTTGTTTTGGCTTTTCAAATATTTAAGAGATTCATGATCACTATGTATCACAAACTCTTTGGGAAAAAGATAGTGTTGCCAAGTAAACAAAGCCCTAACAAGTGCATATAATTCCTTATCATAGGTGGAATAATTGAGATGACTTCCCTTCAATTTCTCACTAAAATAGGCTATGGGGTGACCCTCTTGAAGGAGAACAGCCCCAATACCTATGCTTGAAGCATCACACTCAATCTCAAATGTCTTAGTGAAATTAGGAAGGGCCAAGATGGGAGCATTAGTCAATTTTTCTTTCAAAGTGTCAAAAGCATTTTGTTGTGCTTCTCCCCAATGAAAGACCACATCCTTTTTCACTATGTCATTGAGTGGTGCGGCAATGGTACCAAAGTTTGGGACAAATCTTCTATAGAAAGAAGCATGTCCATGAAAACTTCGGACCTCATTTAAAGATTTCGGTGTAGGCCAATTTTGAATGGCCACCACCTTTGTTTTGTCCACATGGACCCCTTTACAACTCACAACAAACCCTAGGAATTCTATATGATCAAGAGCAAACATACATTTAGCAAGGTTAGCATACAAATGTTCCTTCCTAAGGGTTTCTAAAACTTGCCTAACATGCAACCTATGGTCATTTAAAGATAAGCTATAAATGAGAATGTCATCAAAGTAAACAACAACAAACTTACCAATGAAAGGTCTAAGAACATGATGCATGAGGCGCATGAAAGTGCTTGGTGCATTAGTTATGCCAAAAGGCATAACTAACCACTCATATAAACCAAAGTTGGTCTTAAAAGCCATCTTCCATTCATCACCCGGTTTGATACGGATTTGATTGTAGCCGCTTTTAAGATCAATCTTTGAAAAGATTTTTGAACCATGTAATTCATCCAACAAATCATCTAGTCTAGGTATGGGATGCCTATACTTAATTGTTATGTTATTGATGGCCCTACAATCTGAACACATTCGCCATGTGCCATCCTTTTTTGGCACTAAGATGATAGGCATAGCACAAGGACTCATGCTATCTTGCACCCACCCTTTCTCAATCAAAGCCTCAACTTGTTGGCGAATTTCCTTGGTTTCACTTGGATTGGTCCTATATGCTGGACGGTTGGGTAAAGAAGAGCCCGGTATCAAATCAATTTGGTGCTCAATCCCTCTCAAAGGTGGAAGTCCATTTGGAGGATCTTGAAACACATCTTGGAACTCTTCTACCAAATTTTCCAAGCAATGAGGACTACCAACAAGTGATTCTACTCTAAGAGTTCTAGGGATGGCTAAGAAAAGAGGATGATGAGCCACTATTTCCCTTTCAATGTCACGCCTAGACTCAAGGAGTGTAGGCTTAGAACTCTTATCTTTTTTATCTTTTTTATCTTTTTCACTCTCCCTCTTTTTCTTAATGATAACTTGGTCCTCATGGACTTCTCTTAGAGAGAGAGATTTTAAAGTAACCTTGTGACCATGGAATTCAAAAGATAGTTTGTTGGTAAAGCCATCATGTAAAACTTTTCTATCAAATTGCCAAGGCCTTCCCAAAAGAACATGAGTGGCTTCCATGGGCACAACATCACATAATACCTCATCTTTGTATTTTCCAATGGAGAAATGGATGAGGACTTGTTTATTGACAATTATTTCTCCTACTTCACTAAGCCATTGTAATTTGTAGGGCTTTGTATGAGAGATAGTAGGCAATCCAAGCTTATCTACTACTCTTGTACTAGCCACATTTGCACAACTACCCCCATCCACTATCAAGGAACAAATGTTGTTTTGAATAAGACATCTTGTATGGAAAATATTTTCCCTTTGACTTTCATCAAAAGATTGTGAAACTTGTCCAAAAAGTCTTCTCACAACTAACAAGTCCCCTTCAAGTGGACATTCGCTCTCTTCCTCACTAGATGCATGAGAATGCAATGAATGCTTAGGAGAATCCGAATCATGCTCACTAACTACAATGCCGTCATGCATGTACATACTTCGTTTTGAAGGACAATTTGCAGCTATATGACCATAACCCATACATTTAAAGCATTTAGTATTGGATGTTCTAGTGGGAGACTTAGGTCTAGAAGTAGATGGCTTAGTTTCCTAGGGTTTGAAAGAAGAATCTTTGGAAGGATGTTTAGAAAAAAGAATTTTTGTTTCTCCAAGACTTGGAGTAGTATCCATCATTGGAAGCATTTTTGAAAGAGTTTTTCTTAGCAAGTTGGGCTTCCACCTTCATTGCAAGATGAACTAAAGAGCCCAATGATGAATACTCTTGTAACTCAACAATGTCTTGAATATCCTTCCTAAGACCACTCACAAACCTAGCAATCATAGCTTCCTCACTTTCTTCTAATTCAATTTTAAGCACAAGCGTCTCAAGCTCCTTATAATATTCATCCCCATTTAGCGTGCCTTGTTGAAACCGTTGGAGTCTCAACATGAGGTCTTTCCTAAAATGTGGGGGCACAAACCTAGCGCGCATATGATCCTTTAAAGAGTTCCAAGAGTCCACGGGAGGACCCTTGTGATAGATAATGTCCTTTACAATTCCATGCCACCATTTCATGGCATAATCACTAAACTCTAGGGTGGCTAGCTTAAGCTTATGCTCATCTTGGATCTCATGGATCTCAAATATTTGTTCACACTTAGCCTCCCAATCTAAATATACATTAGGATCACTAGAGCCATTAAAACAAGGTAGCTTGATCGAAGGAAGCCTAGACTTTGCATCATGATAGAAGCCATTGCTGTAGTGAGTTCTTTCCCCTTGGTGATGATGTCTTTGTCCATGGACTTGGGGTGGAGTTCTCCTTCTCCTATGCTCATCTTCACGGCCAAAATCATTGGAAGAAACTCTTGTTGAAGGTCTATGATGCTCATCATGAATTGAAGGAGATGGTCTAGCTTGTTGCACCTCCATCTTTTGCAATTTCTCCTCCAAGCGTCTAATGGTTCTTTGAGCTTCATGTAATTCACCAAGGATTGAAGCTTTGGAAGGAGAATTCTGCTTGTATGATGCATCAATCCAGCCATTTTGGAAATAAAAAACAGCAAACACACAAAAACAGCAAACAAGTTAAGAAACAAAAATTAGCAAAAACAGTGAGTGTTTTAAGCAAAAATGCCGAAGTGAATTGAGGCAGAAAAAATAGGTCACTCTCAAAGAAATAATGTCCTTGCACCAATCTGATCTTGAGGCCTTGGAATCCTCAAATGAAAGATGTCAAAGCAAGCACACCAATCTCAAAGGCAACCACCACAAAACCAATGAAACAATAAAGACAAACAAGAAAAGGTATAAGCAAAGAAAGGTAATTGCAAAAGGAATACTATAAGTAAGACAAACTCAAAGAGTAAGGAATGAAAGACAATCAATAAAATAAAGAACTCAATGAGAAAGTAGGCACACAAAAGAATACTTAAGGAAAAGCACTAGAGTAGATGAAGAAAACAAAAAATTAGCTACTGGAAAAACAAATAAATTTATGCAAACTGTGCTTGATATTCACTGATTTAACTGGAATGATGTAGATCGAACTGGATTATGAAATTTAAACCACAGAAACTTCAAGATGTTAACTCAATAATGGCACTGGAATCAATTAAAAACAGTAAGCCAATTAATTGAGATCAATTTTTTAAAATCGCTGCCAGATTACCGTATTCTTTTCGGCAGAATTGTACACTTTTTTTTATTTTATTTATCATTTTTTGTGTACTTTGAATTTTTGAATGATTCTTTTTTCTACTCTTTTCTAACACTTTGAATATCACAAATCCAGAATTTCAGAATTTTCCAGTGAGTAAATCAATTGCAATAAGGAAAAACAGTAAGCACTTTTTTTCAGAAACAGAGGAATCCTAATAGGAATAAAAAAAACAAAATTATGAACTAGCAAAGACATAATGGAAAATGATGTATTGGAACTTGTATAGGTCTAGAATACAAGTATGAACTCAATTCTAAAAAGAAAATGCACAAAGGATCAATATCAATTCAGAAAATTATATGACACTAAAGCAAGAAACAATCAAAAACAATAAAAGTACTACTAGAAGTAATGACAATTATGGAATAACATGACTAAGACAAAACTTGACATGATTCAAAAAGGAAAATACTCAAACATATGATAGGCAAAAGAATTAAAACAGCAAGTAAACTCAAAATAAGCCTAAAACAGAAACTTAAATTGCAAGAAATTAAAAGAGCTCTTGAAATAAAGTGCTACACAACTCAACAATTAAACAAGAACACACCTAAACTCATGATACCACATGATGTGATTCCACTAGCACAATTAGAATGATTCTTGACATTCTTAGGAATCATCTTGAGTTGGTTAAGAGCTAGGCACTTTATCATAGAAATGGATCAAGGTTCTATGAACAAGAACTCACCAAAACTAGTGCCAAAACACAAACTCATATAGAAGATCCAATTATTGTCAAATTGAACCGAACAAAAAAGGCACAAAAGCTAAGCAAACTGAATTTGAATGCTGGAAATTAAATTGAACCGAACAAAAAGCTGGAAAATGAAGAAGAAAGATGAATAACAGCAAAGCACCATAAAAGAACCGAAGCAACACAAATAAAATGAAAAATGCTGAACCAAATTCAACAAGGAAACAAGCTAAGACAAGGAATTAACAAAAGAAGAAAGGAAGGAGAAGAGAGTGCTCATGAAGATGGAAGAATGGTTGGATGATCACGCCACTAGAAGGATGGTTGCTCCTAGATGAGTGTGCTGCCGCCACTTGAGGACACCATGGATCCTTCAAGATGAGACTAGAGAAGAAGGCTCAAAAGCTCTCCAATGATCACTCAAAATTTGAGTATAGTTTCTTTTCTCTAACATTCAAATCTGAAATTTACAAAGAGAGCACCTCTATTTATAGCCTAAGGTGCTGAAAATGCAAGCTAAACAATTCAAATTTCCCCCCTAAAACAAACTAGAACCGACGCCTATTTACAAGGCATGAGGAAGGTGTGACCTCTTCCTTCACTTTGGCACCTCCTATTCTACTCCTACACCTATCTACTAATACACCCCCCTTCTAAAGCTCCTAACTAAAGCCTAAAAGATGCTATAACAAAAGAGGTTTCTAATGTTTCCCTCTAAGCACCTTCAACCAAAGAAATTACAAAAAGAGAAAATAAATGTCCTCTAGCTCCTAAAGCTTTGAACATACTTCTTGTAAGCCTTTGAGGTGGGCTTTGACCTCCATGGGCGTCCTCCATTTGTGCCTCTACCTCTTCTTGACCTTGTTGATTGGCCTCCATGTCCTCTTGAGCTTGATCTCCATCAGCCTATAGCCTTTTTCTTATTTTTAACCCTCATTACAAGCCTCAATATAGAAAAACCATGTTTATCCCTACCTTAAAAGATAAAGGAGCTTTGAAAATTATTTGGGAATAGGTTTTTGAATAAGTGTGGGGGTGTATCTCATTTTCATAGTTTACCTCTTCAGATTTAAAGGAAAAAAGGAAAAAAAAAAGAAAAGTGATAAAAAAAAGGAATACAACAAGAAAAAGAAAAGCAAAGCAAAATAAAGAAAATAAGAGTGGATCCTCTAATACATTGGATTGACTGTCTACTATATGAAAAAAATAATAATTATATCTTGAAATAAAGAGAGGAGTTGAATTGTCATAATACTTACACTTGTTTTTAGACCTATCCTCCATTGCTCCTTTGTTTTTTTTTATGGTTTTTAAGCGTAATTTCCCCCTTTTACCTACCTTTACCTTAGCCTCATTACATCCCTTATGAAGTCCTCTTGATCTTTGATTGCATGTTTTTTCGATTGTTGTGAATATTAGAGTCTTGCTAAGCATATGGTAGTGTTTGTCTACATGGGTGTTGAGTGTAAATACAAGCCCTAAACACTTGATAGTTGGAGAGTGTCCAGTGAAGTTTTGTCAATTTTGATTCAACCTTTGATTTCAATTACCTGCTTGTATATTGAAATAGGATTTCCATTCACATTTTTCTTGATTACTTAATTTCTTGAAATTATATCATGTTTGTCATTATGCATTCTTAGAATTTGCTATTTTTTATTTGTACTGTTTTTCTTTTCTTTTTAAACCTTAGAGTGTGGGGGTATTTGATGAGTATATATTTATTCACACTTAATAGCTTTAATAATGGATTATTGGACTATAATAATAAATAAATCCATTGTTTTAATTCAGATTCACATAATTGGGTTTATTTGGGCCTTAACTATTATTTTTGTAAATTTTGTGTTTTTAGAGTAAATTATCCTGAGGAAGCATCTACCTTTGTGAATGGGCCAAATATGCAAAAGTCCAAGTTGCTTCTTGAACCAAAACAAAAAAAAATTTTGAGGAGAAGAAAGAGAAAATAAAATCTACAATATCTATAGATTTTGGAAAGAGAAACAAAATTGGAAGTAAATCTTCTGCAAAATACAAGAATTTTGGAAAGTTTGAAAGTTGGAAACTGTGAACAAAATATAAACTACAATATTTTCCCAAGATCCTTGGAGCTGAAAAGCCTATAAAAGGACACAAACATCAAGGAGAAGAAAGGGGAGATTCATATGGTTTTCTTAGTTTCTTTTCTTCTTTGTAATTCTTTTGTTTTGCCTACGCATGGAAGGCTAAACCGTTTTGGTTGATCCCTTTGTAATTTCCCATTGAGTACAAAGGTTTTGGTCAATAAAAGTTTCGATTTTTAATTCTTTATAGTAGTTGTTTTTATTGTTTAATCTTTTGGAAAACCAGTTTTTGTGAGAGGTTGTACTTGAACGCATGATTGAGAGTCTTCCTTATCTTAAACTTTGGTTTCTTAGTTAGTTCGCATTGTTCTAATTAATTTATTGGGCGCATTATTCAAGAGAGAGGAGATAAAATTACCATGGAGTATACGATGGAACAAAGTGGGTATCGATATTAAACTAGTAGACACATCTTTTTCTGGTGAGTTTTAGTTGAATCAGATTGACGCATGTTCAATCTGGTTTAGCTCTGTCGGAGGATTGAGAAATGATTAATCTTTAGAGAACCTGTGAAGAGTTCAATGGTGGAAGAGTTTGGGAATCAACCGCTTTTTATTTGCTATTTTAATTTCTTTTATATTTTCTGCACAACTATCTCAACTCCTTTTTATAATTATTGTTATTGCTAACTTTATTGTTTGCAGCTAGATTCTAAACACTGATTTACTAAATTTATTATTGGATTCGTTGGGAGACGACTTGGGGTCATCTGACCACAATTATACTATCATCTATCTAGTGTTAGACAAATCTATGCTAGAATCATATTAATTTGACAACAAAATGACAACTATCATTGATACTCCTTTCTCAATATTTCCAATGACATTGTCTATGGTCAAGTCTATAAAAGTCCTCCATTCTCTAGGCAATTTTGGATTTATAGCATGTTCTTTAGCAGAAATTGAATCAGATGTTTCTGAATCAATCAATTGATTTTTCTGAAGTGCAGTTCTTAAATCACTTGATTCAAGTTCATCTTCTACAGGCTTAAGCAAATAATTGTTAGTTTCATCAAACACCACATAGACAGATTCTTCAACAGTTAAAAGCCTCCTCTTATAGATTCTATATGCATGTCCATTCAAAGCATAACTAAAAAGAATACCTTCACCAAATTTTGCATAAAAATTTCCAAGATTATCCCATTATTCAGAACAAAACATTTACAACCAAATACTCTAAGATGACTTATATTAGGCTTTCTTTCTACCCTTATACAACTCATAGGGTGTTGTCATTAAGATAAGCCTAATTAAATTTCTATTTAATACATATGTAGTGTATTGGACAAGAGTGCTCGGGACCTCGGTCCAAGCACTTGGTATGGTCAACTCAGTTTTTGGGCCAACCTAGGCCTAAAGGGGTAGGTTTGGGGCTCGGCCCAAGCGCTGGTAAGACAGCTTGAAAAAGATAATTAAAATAAAAGGAATATTTTGTTTGTTTATAACACATACGTTAATTAGACGCAAATAAAGTATGTTGAGAATAATGTTGTTAGCACCCGAGAATAATGGTGCACATGTAGACAAAATATTTTCCTGTTGTTAGCACCCGAAGATAAGAGGTGCACGTGAACAGATGGTTTTTCTATTATGATTATTTGTTTGCTGTTGAGATTATGTTCTCATTAGTAGAAGTTGTTCAAGGGAAATCTATAAAAGGGGCTTGAGACCCTCGGTAAAGGTACGCTCTTTTTGAATACTTTAGACTAAAATCGATTATTATTTTGTATGATCTCACTGACTTGATCGTCGGAGTGTGATCAACAAGTAGAACCCCCTCTCTCCCAACGGATCGTTGTCCCAGTGCACAAAGAATAGGCAAACTAGAAGCGGAGCTCTCCATTCTGTCCAACCGAAGGTCAACCAGCAAGAACATGTAGCAATGTATATAACATCAACCCAAAAGTGTTTAGGAAGATCAAATTCATTTAACATAGTCCTAACAAGATCTTTTAGTGTATATAATACGAAATTGTAACAACAAATACTATAGAACTGTCCAATTAGAATTTGAGATAGAGTAAGTTTATTTTGTTCCTTTTCTTTAAGTTAAATTTTGAACTTGTTAGGTTTGTCTCAGTTAGGCTTTGCATGTGACACTTTTAAATTCAGGATTAATCTCTGTTTAGCTTAGAGTCATAGTGATATAGTCAGATTTTTTATCAGGACTATGTGGTGCAAGTTAAGCTACCCTTGAGTTTTTGTAGGATTAGAGCTCTTGTGAGTTCCTGTTCAAACTCGGGAAGGGGAAGCTAATTTTAATTTTCAATAGAAACCTAGGTTAGAAAATCTGGATGTGGGGGTGCAATGGTCACCAGTTTCAAAATCTCTTTACATGATTGTTTGCTTTTGAGTAAAGTAGTGTATTAAGTGAAATTAAATGTGAACTGGTTGATTTTGATAATTTTGTATAGTATATGTTGAATTTGATATTGATAAGTTATTGAATGTGTTTTGATTGAGACTAGAGGTGTTTGAATGGTAGTATGAATGAGTTGAATTGTATTATGATATAATTGAAATGTAAGATTTGTAAGTATTGGTTGTTTGATTCTGAATGACTTTGATTTAAAGATGTTGAATATATATAAATGGTATTATAGATTGGAAGAGTAGCTCTATTAGGGTAACTATCCAACTCTGAGTAGGAAATTGTTATTTTGGATTTGATATGTTTGATAAAATATGTACCGCCCTGGTGGTCGGAAGTGATGACGTGGCATCGAGCTGCAGTGTAGGCGTGTTGACAAGGCGCCAGGTTTGCAGAAGGAAAGGAAGTCGGGGGGTTCGTGTAGTCGCCAGTTATTAAGTTGGCGTGTTCCGATCTCCAGCATACAAGGACAGGCGATCGCCCAGTCGAGGATGAAGTCGCCAGATGATAAATTCAGGCGACCAAGTGATTGGAGATCGCCAGAGCAAGCACATCGCCGAAGATGAAGGTGGTGTAGATTATGAAGGCGGCCGGCGAGACCACAGGGAAGGTGTACGAGAGCACCCTAACTCGCCAATTCCAGTAGAGATCGCGCTCCCAAGTTAGCTATGCACTGGGCAGTACCATGCATAAATAACTTAGCCAAAAAGAGTGTCAGAAGCAACGCCCAAGTCAAGGAGGCTCCAGATGATGGCACGTGTACGACTGGATGCGAGCCACGTGTCCAGGTCTGTAACTGCCAGGAGAGAGAAAGTGACCAGGTATATAAGAGTTCTCAACGAACTTTCTGAGGTACGCACGTTCAAATTATACTCTTTACGCTTGCAAGTTCCAGAGCTTACTGTGAGAGAGAACATTGCACGGTTCCTTGAGAATTCTTGAGTGTTCTTGCTCTTAGTATTTGGTGGTTCGGTCACTGACTTGGGCGTTGGAGTGCGATCGGCCGCAGCGGCGCCGCTCTGTTCTTTTGCAGGTTCTTGAGGTGGATCTCGAAGAAGGACGGAGGTTTGAAGCGGTGCACACGTCGATCCTTTGACGAGGCAGTTTCCAGCGTTCTGGTCAACAGGCAGGATCAAAATACAAGTTAGAATGTAAATTTTCTTACGAGCACATGCATAAATACGTTTTTGTGCAAAATTTTTTTGCATATCTCACTCAAGCGAGATATTTTCGCTTGAGCGAGGCCATTCTCGCTCAAGCTAGCTTGAGACAGTGTGTTCTAGACCTACTCTAACTCAAGTGAGAAAATACTCACTAAAGCAAAAATAGGGTGAAAACTAGGATTCTCTCGAGTCCGTTTTCGCTCAAGCGAGATCCACTTTCGTTCAAACGAGATCCACTTTTGCTCAAGTGAAAATGGGGTGAATTTTGGGGTGCTCTTAGGTTCATTTTCGCTCAAGTGAGAGAATTTTCACTCAAGCAAGACTATTTTCGCTCAAGCTAAAAAAAACTTAAAAGTTTGAAGATTTTCTTATGTGTTTCTGTTTTATTATTGTTTATTGTTTTTAAATAAAATTTATGTGAAATTTAATTATATATTTAATTGAAAATATTTTAGCTTATGTAGTAATGAAATTTTCGATAAATTGTTTTGATTTAATTTTTGAGTTCTGGTGTGATTTAATGGTATGATTTTGTATGATATGAGATATAAGCTATGAAAAATGTGACTGAGACATAATATTTTTTCAGAAAAGGAAATACCGTGTTGAGATTGTTAGGATGTGCATTAACTAGGGATTCGTTTAGATGGAGGTATCCTAACTTCACTAATATAATGAAATCATATAAATGAAGTTATTCAGGTGGTGAGAGTCGAAGAAGGTTCATATAAATGGGTTAGTTGTTTGAAAGATAACTAACTTGAGTTGTTATATGAGTTAACTCTGCCAAATGAGGTGATTCGGTAAAGAGATTATTTTGTGCATAGTTGTGTGGATTCATAGTGAGAAAGTATGCCATGTGCAAATCTATGAGTCTAAGTCAATGCACGAGTCTTCTGGAAGTAGAGTCAAGTGTTTAAGTATGTGGGTCAGTAGAATTCTGACATGAGAAATATGAATGATGAATTATGATAGACATTTGTTGATTTTGTGAAAATTTATGACTTTATGTTTGTTAATTGAAGTTAAAATTATATAATTTTAATAGTTAACTTACCCTATTGTTTGTTGTGTTTTGTTTTCTTTATCTGTGATGATCGTGTATTTACACGGGAGTAGATGATATTGCAGGTGATGGAGCTCCTTAGTGAGCAACTGGAGGATGTGATGTTTTTATTTTGAATGTTTTGTTATGTATATATTAAAATGCATATGAAGAAGGATATATATATATATATATATATTTTGAGATATTGTATGGATTATTTGTATATTTTTATATGTTAATTAGATATTGTATGTATATTATATTATTAAATGTGGTAAAAATAGGAATGTTACTTTATAATATCGGAGCAAGTCGAACCTTAGGTGACCTAAGGGTTATGTGGTTGTTCAAACCTTCTACCTATCCCCAACCTTCCTCTGAGATGAATCAGATTGTCAGAGCCATATAGGTGATGGCTAATGTCATTCAACAACAAAATATGACAATGACTCATAATCATCAAACAAAAATGCATCATTGGGAGACTATTAGGTCTGTTACAACCACTTCCTATGTCACTCAGTCTCAAAAGCATATGAGACTGACCGAGTTCATGAAGCACAACCCTCCTAAGTTCAGTGGGAATTACACTCCTGACCAAGCAAATTAATGGACCAGGGAGTTGGACAAGATCTTTAGGGCAACCTATTACCTTAAGGATAAGAAGTTGGTATTTGTCACATATCTATTTTCTGGAGAAGTGGAGTTCTGGTGGATGGGAACTCGATGGAAGCCAGAGTTGAGATGTTAGATTGGGAGAGCTTCAGAGAGAGGTTTCGGGGGAAATATTTTCTAGATAGTGCAAAGTTTGTAAATGAAGCAAAATTTCTCAGGTTGGAACAAGGAGAAATGTCAGTGAATGCATATGCTGCCAGGTTTAAGTACCTAGCAAGATTTTACACCCAAGCTACCTCTGAGTCTTGGAGGTGTAGGAAGTTTGAGGAAGGTTTAAAGCATGAGTTGAAGAAGACTATAGCTTTTTTGCGTACCAGAGAGTTTCCTACCTTAAAAGAGAAGGCGAAGATGGTGGAGACCTTAAAAAAGGGTGATACCAGCGTAATAAGATCACATCCAATAGGGTCTTTCAGTGAGAAGGCCAAGGTGCAACACCAACAGCGTAAGCCTTATGCTAGACCTCCACAGCATAAGGCAGAGTAACTCCACCAAAATTTCAGTAGCAACAAACACTAGTACAAAATTTGAAAACAACGACCATTTATTTAGTGCGGCTTTGCGTTTAAACGCATTTGTAAAAAACGCGGTGGCATTTTTGTAATTAAATTGATTTACAAATGCGGTTCTAGGGTAAGACCGCATTTGTAAATCAATTTTACCCTAAAAATAGAAGCGCGCCACTGGTTTTCACTTTCACTTTCGTCTTCTCCGCTCTTCGTTTCAACGTTCTCAGCTCTCTCCGCTTTGCATTGTAAGTTTCAGCTCTCTCTGCTTCAACGTTTGTTTTCGTTTTCGTTTTTGTCATTGTCATTATTCACTTCCTTGGCATTGTCATTTCGTTTCCTTACTCGTTTTCTGCATATAGGTGGTTACTGTTCTATTGGTTCGCTGGTTTTTTCTGCTCCGCCACCGCCACTGCTTCCGCCACCGCCACTGCTTCCGCCACTGCTTCCGCCACCGCCTTCGCCTACGCCTTCGTCTTCGTCTCCGATCACCATCAACCTAAAGGTTGGTGTTGTATTTATTTAATATTTTGAATTTATATTTAAAATTTTGAATTCATATTTAATATTTTGAATTTTTATTTTTCTGTATTATAATATATATTTAATTAATAACTAATACAACTTGGAATGTATAACTAATAACTAATAATTTATATATTTGTGTGTATTTTGAATTTTTGTATTATATAATTTCTATTTTCTTAAATTTATATTATATATAAATTCTATTTTTGTAATTATTTTTATTTTTTGCACTTTCTCTTTGCATATCTTTCTTTTTTTCCCTGGCATCATTTATTTTTTATAATTGTCACTTTAAACTACTTTTACTTAAATAAAAATGAATATGATATTAATCTTTATGGAATTATAATTCTATAGTGTATTAAACTTTGTTCTAGAATTTTAATTTTAGAAGTGAAATATTTAGTTAGTTGTTAATTACATTTTAATAAAAGTTTTATGTTATGTTAGTTATTGTTACTTTTAGAATAGAAATATCGTGTTTGGATTGAGTCCGGGGGTGTTCGACCCTCGGCAAATGTGTGAGATTGAAGAGAATACTAATTATTAGAAAATCCTAACTATATTCCAGAATATATAATGGATCGAAGTTGGATTAATGTTGTTCGTATAAGTGATGAGTACGAAAGGGGAGTAGAGGAATTTATACAATTTGCGCAGCGTAACGCGATTATTAGTGGTCATGATGGAGCAAAGATCAGGTGTCCGTGCGTTAACTGTTTGAATGGAAGGATACTGGATGTGAATATCATGAGGGAACACCTGCTATGTGATGGGTTTCTTCGATCTTATACAACTTGGACATGGCATGGTGAATTATTAAATTTACCACGTGTTTCCGTAACTGAAGAATATGTGGGTTCTACCATGGATGAAGCAGTACACGATGATGGAGATGATGATCGATTGGAGGACATGATTCGTGATGTGGGAGCTGAGTGTTTTGCAAAAGCGCATGGATATGAAAGTATGTCAAAAGATGCAGAGACTCCTTTGTATCCTGGATCAACTAACTTCACACGGTTGTCGGCGGTGTTAAGATTGATGAATTTGAAGGCAATAAACGGATGGACTGATAAAAGCTTCACGGAATTGCTCCAGCTGTTGAAGGATATGCTTCTAGAGGGAAATAGTCTACCTAATCGTAATTACGAGGCAAAAAAGATTCTTTGTCCAATGGGTATGGAGTACAAAAAGATACATGCATGTCCTAATGATTGTATATTATACCGGAAAGATTTTGAATTGTTGAAAAGTTGTTCGAGGTGTGGGTTATCACGTTATAAGTTGAAACAAAAAGATGACGATTCTATTGATGACATGGAAAAGCATGGACCCCCAATGAAGGTTATGTGGTATCTTCCCATCATTCCAAGGATGAAGCGTTTGTTTGCAAACCCAGACGATGCTAAGAATCTTAGATGGCATGCAGATGAGAGGAAATGCGATGGCATGTACCGACATCCAGCTGATTCTATTCAATGGAAGAAATTTGATGATGACTTTCCAGAATTTGGTAAAGAATCAAGAAATATCCAACTTGGTTTAGCTACAGACAGAATGAATCCGTTTGGTAATATGAGTACAAATCACAGTTCATGGCCTGTATTACTAGTTATTTACAGCTTACCTCCTGGATTGTGCATGAAGCGAAAATACATGATGTTGTCTATGATGATATCCGGTCTGAAACAACCAGGGAATGATATTGATGTTTATCTAAGTCCCCTAATTGAAGATTTGAAGTTAATGTGGGACCAGGGTGTCGAAGTATTTGACGGATTTGCTAATGAAACTTTCAAGCTTCATGCCATGTTATTTTGCACCATCAATGACTTTCCGGCATATGGTAACTTATCAGGTTATAGTGTTAAGGGTCACAAAGCGTGTCCAATATGCGAAGAAGACACTACTTCTCAACAATTGAAACATGGAAGGAAAACAGTATATCTTCGGCATCGGAGGTTTCTTAGAAGTCATCATCCTTACCGGAGGTTGAAAAAAGCCTTTAATGGACACCAAGAGGGTAGTGGTCCACCAACTCCATTAACCGGTGTTGAGGTTTACGAAAAGGTAAATAACATAGACCACACCTTCGGCAAGTCCAAAAAAAAGTCATCTGTGACAAATATTTGGAAGAAGAAATCAATCTTCTTTGATCTTCCGTACTGGTCGAGGTTAGAAGTCAGACATTGTATAGATGTAATGCATGTTGAGAAGAATGTGTGTGATAGCTTAATTGGTACACTTCTTAACATTAACGGGAAGACGAAGGATGGTCTAAATGCTCGTTTAGATTTGATTGAGATGAACATACGCGGCGAGTTGGCACCCATACAAATGGGTAAGCGTACATATTTGCCCCCAGCCTGTTACACAATGTCAAAAGATGAAAAAATTAGTTTTTGTCAATGTCTAAAGGGTGTGAAAGTGCCACAAGGACATTCCTCAAATGTGAAGAGTCTAGTGTCAATGCAAGATTTGAAGTTAATTGGGTTGAAGTCTCATGATTGTCACATCTTGATACAACAATTGTTGCCGGTAGCTATCCGTGGGATCTTACCAAAAAATGTTAGACACACCATAACCCGTTTGTGCTCATTCTTCTCTTCCATCTGTTGTAAAGTCATTGATCCCTCAAAACTAGATGAACTTCAAAATGAAATTGTTGTTATCTTGTGTGAATTGGAAATGTTTTTTCCTCCGTCTTTTTTTGACATCATGGTTCATCTAGTGGTGCATCTGGTAAGAGAGGTTAGATTGTGTAGACCAGTGTACTTAAGATAGATGTATCCTGTTGAGCGGTATATGAAAATTTTGAAAGGTTATGTGAAAAATCATTATCGTCCAGAGGCTTCAATGATTGAAAGGTACATAGCTGAAGAAAGTATTGAATTTTGTTCAGAGTACATGACAAAAGCAAATCCAATAGGTGTTCCAGCTAATTCATGGCACCACAGGCGTTCTACAAGTAAATGTTTACGTGGTGTGAATATTGTAAGCAAATCTCGATCAGAAGTCTTGCAAGCACATTTGTACATATTGAATAACACAGATGAAGTTGTACCTTACATAGAAGCTCATAAAGCCATTGTGAAGGCAAATAACCCAAGACAAGCAGAGAAATGGGTCTTGATGGAACATAATAGAACTTTCATGCCTTGGTTTAAAGATGAGGTGTTCAAGGATTCAACGGCATCAGAGACCTTGACTTGGTTGGCTGCTGGATTGAAGTTTGATGTCATTTCATGTACAGCGTACGAAGTGAATAATTGTATATTTTACACGAAGTCCCTGGATGAAAAGAGTACAGTTCAAAATTCTGGTGTTACTCTTGAAGCCGAGTCAATGCAGTTTTCGACTTCGAAAGATACAAATCCAGTACTTGGATCAATGGCATACTATGGGTTTATAGAAGAGATATGGGAGATTGACTACACTAAGTTTTTCGTTCCAGTTTTCAAGTGTAAATGGGTTGATAATAAAAGTGGGGTTAAAATTGATGAATCAGGATTCACACTAGTGGACTTTCGAAAGATAGGGTATCGAGATGAGCCATTTATAATGGTTCAACAAGCATCTCAGGTTTTCTATGTGAAAGATCCTACGTCAGAACATTGGTATGTCGTTTTACACGGGAAAAAACAAGGGGAAGCCATAGATGATATTGAATATGGCGAAACTCGTTCATTCACACCAATGATAACTAATAAAGATGACGATGTACTTGATGATGTACATGCAACCCGTAAAGACCACAGTGAAGGAATTTACATATAAACATTCAACCCACATGCAACATGTAAATAAACATTTATAATTTTATGTATTATTTTTATATGATTTTAATTCGATGCACATTAACTAATGTTTGTTACCTAATTTTTTTAACAGAGACATGGATGACGACCAGACTCCAGTCAGACCTCGATCTGGGCGAGGTAGTAGAGGACCTACTAGATTGAAGCGTCTTGCATTGAGACGTGCTGCTGGTGAGAAGACACATGTTGACATTGACGTCAACACTGGAGTGGCTTTTGGTCCTAAGGCAGATGAGTTTATGAGCTATCTTGGAGTTGTTTCTCGTGAGAGGCTCTCCATTTTGATTAATTCATGGGATGAGGTTTCAGAGGTTGATCGGAACATGCTATGGGAGGATGTTCTGGTAAGCTTTACATTATTATTGTTATCATATAATGCTTTTTAATATTGATTAATTAATTTTAATTTGATGATGTTATTTTCCAGGCAAACTTTGACATTCCTGATGTGGAACCGCTTCGATCAAAGATATTATCCAATATCGCACTTAAATTTCGTACCTTTAAGTCAAGACTGACATCGAGATACATTTTTGGCGACCTTAAAGACGAAAATCCATGTTTAAAGTACCAACATATTGATGAAGAGACATGGCGTCTTTTTAGAGAAAGCCGTGAAAATGAGGCTTGGATGGTAAGTGAAGTAACTTTTTTGTTTATATAACATTAATAAGTTTATCTTATTTACTTCAGTTTGTTTATTTCAATTATGACAGGATCGTCGGAAGAAAGCTCAAGAGATAGCTTTGAAGAATCTTACCCCGCACGTTATGTCTCGTTCGGGGTATAGAAAACTTGAGCAAACACTGATGGTGGAAAAGGAGAAATCTCAACAGGGGACGTATTCTGAGAATGTGGAAACAGGGGTCACTTCTCCTCCACCACCTTTTCGCCATGAAAAATGGAAGAGGGCCCGAATTAAAAAGTCCGGTGCACCAAGTTCCGAGCAATCCGGGGTTATAATCGAAAAAATTGTAAGTTATTTTTGTTATTTTCAATTTTTTTAAAGCATTAATTATATTAATGATTGAAAATATGATTTTTGTGTACTCTTGCAGGATTCCTTGGAATCCGACGGTACATTTGTTGCTGAAGGTCGTCACGATATCCTGGTTGAAGCAATTGGACGACCTGAACACTCTGGTCGTGTTCGTGCCGCTGGACAAGGGGTCGGAATTAAACTTTATTTTGGAGTTTCAGAACGACAGCCATCCTCCTCCTCCAAGAAGGAAACTCAAATGAAGACTAAGTTACGTGAAGAAATAATGGAGGAGATGAGAAAGGAGACTGATTTGATGTGGCTGGAGATGAAAAAGGAGAATGATCGAATGCGACTAGAGTTTCTATCGCAACAAGTTTGTGCTGAGCCGATTGAACCCCTTGTTAGTCCCACTCCCAAGAGCACAAAGGGGAGTTGTGCGGCTCCTCCAACATCAGGGGATGATATCAATGGGCAGACAGAGGATTGTGAGCTACTGGTAGTGGGCGGCAAACTTCCTCGGGTGGTGGCACTTGGAAAAGTCTATAAAAACGCCACCACCTTACATAACGTTCCTCTCTCCCCTGATGTGGCGAAGGTAACTGTTGAAAAAGTACGATTTCCTGATGCTCGTGTTCCACTACCTTCAGATGAGGTAACCACTGTGGCCGATGCATTTCAGACATTCGTTGCCTGGCCCAGAGAGCTCATTCGATCTATGCCCGAACCTCATGTAATAATTTCGTTTCATTATATTATTTTTTATTTATATTTATATATTACATATAATTTAATACAAATGTTGTTTATGTTAGTGAATTCGCATTTACAAATGCGGTCTTAGTAAATGACCGCATTTGTAAATAGTCATTTATGAATGCGGTTTTTACCAAGACCGCATTCATAAATCCTAAACCCCAAACCCACTCCCTAATTCAGAATAATATACAAATGCGGTTACCTAAAATGACCGCATTTGTAAATGTGATTTATGAATGCGGTCATAGGACCGCATTTGTAAATTCCAGATTTACAAATGCGTGTTGATCAAATGCGGTTCTATGACCGCATTTGTAAATTTAAAATAGCCGCATTTGTTTAACTTATCTGCACTAGTGAAATGATGACTATTTTACGACAAGTGTACCACGTCATAAGTAATAATTTATCTCTAAGGACGAATATCGAATCCAGAAGGAACAGTTGAATTATCAAGTATAAGATTCATTAAATAGATAACAATAAGTAACAGCTTTTAGGATGTTTGTTATGTATGATTGCAAGAAATGTAAATAAAGCAAAGTAAAGAGTTGTTGATTCAATTGGGAAAATTGGAATTGTGGTTCATCCTTCTTACACTTTTGTATTTTGAAAAGCATAATAATATATACCATCCTTTGATTGGTATTGATGCTCATATAAAATTCATTTATATCGATTTCTTGCATATAAAATTATTAAGAGAGTCTCCTAAATATCGATTTTTCGCATATTTATAAAAACTCTTTATCCTTACAATTAGATGTTGATAGTAATTAACATTTCAAATTTATTCCTAGCATTCAAATATGTTAAACATTATCATTTAGGTTAGAATCTTAGAAGTACTTTTCATTCAAATCTAAGGATCAAAATCATGGTAAACAAGCCTTACGAATAAAATGACAATACTAATCATCAATCAAGAATATAATATTATATTTAAATATCACCTCAATACATAAGATTTTGAACAAATTACTCTCAATCCCAAATAGTAGAATTAGCCACTCATGTTGGCCAGTACAAGCATGGAAAGCAAGAAAAGAAGATCCAAGATGTTTCTCTTTGACGTTTACCTCATTGAGGGTTTTCTATTACCTTCTATTATCCCAATGATGTCTAGGGTTGTGCCTCGCGTCTCATATTTAACCTAGTTGGACTTGGGCTAAATGACTTCTTGCCTGGGTGTGATTGGGCTCGCCTAAGCGAGTTGGACGAAAATAGGCCCAACGTCTCTGAAGTGATCTCGCCTAGGCATGACTAAGCTCTCTTGTGTTAGATCCTCTGGGAGCTTTTGGCTTAGGCGAGTATTTGGAACATTCTAGCTTTCCCTTTTTATCTTGTATATTCTCTTTTTCCCCTTTCATTTCCATTTTTTTTTTTGTAGAATCCTAAAATTAACACAAATTTGGGAATAAATCGTTCTTATTCAATTATAATCACAAAATATGTACAAAGGTTTAAATTCATAAATTAGGGGTTATATTATAGTTATTTTATCAATTAATATCCATAAGTGCCTGTATTTTAATATGAAATGTTATTGAAATATGACACTTATCAACTCCCCCAACTTAGAATCTTGCTTGACCTCAAACAAAGTAAATGAATATAACTAAATTATGTTAGTTTAAATATCAAAACAACTTTCTTCACTAAACAACAGATTAAATTAGAAACTTATGTTGCTTCCAAATTCAAATATACCAAAACATAAATACAATCAACTTCCAAGATCAAACTAAAACAATAAAATGACAATTCATCAAGGATTTTCTTCTCATTTGGTCACAAGTAAGTGTTTCTCTATATTTTCATTGAATCATAACAAATCACAGTTCCTTTTCATTTCATCTTCATATCACAAACATATTAGAAACAAGAATCTTAAGGTCTTTAATAAGGATATAATGATGTTGAGCTTCCAAAAAGTATTGATTTTTCAGATAATGAAATTCACATTTTAAAGAAGAAGAACATACGTACAACCCAATTATAGTACATATGTGTTATCTAATCACCATTTTCTTTCTACTTATTCATGATTCAACATGAATTTTTCTTTTTCTTTTTTTTTTCATCATTAGGAATAGATTTTTCCTATTTCCAACTATTTGAACTTTTAGCAATTAGGACCAACCACTCCCTTTTCTCTCTCTCTCTCTCTCTCTATATATATATATATATATATATATATGTTCTCCTTCCATAAACATGCCAATGGATAGGAAAATATATCATTAAAGGTTTTGGGTGCAATAATAACAAAACTTCTTAGCTTAAAGGGGATAAAAAAAAATTGAATTCTAATAAGATAAAGGTTGGCTATTTGGCCTTGGGTTCCTAGTTAACACAAATGCCTCAATCATCTTCATGCTCTTTTATTATGCAAAAAAATATAAAAATTAAGCAACCACAACTGTCAATTCATCAATAAAACTATCAAAATTATTTAAGGTTCACACACTCACTTGGTTTAATTGGTTTCATTCCTTATTGTTTTGTCATTCTCTGTTCTAATCAATCATCCTGTAAAATTTTCATGTATTAAAGTTTTCATCTATAGTTGTAGATGACCCTACTTCATTTGCTAGATTTGCTTCCTGAATAATAGAACCTGTCCCTAAGCCAAGATACATAAGCTTCAAATTGATCTAAAGGCATATAAGCGTTGGGTTGTTCTTGAGGGAAATTTTGATATGCATCTTGATGCAATTGCATTATCCCTTTATGATTTGCACTCTTTTGCATTTGTATATGCTCCCATGTGGCTCTTTGCTCCAATTATATTTGTTGCATTTCCAGTATCCTATCCTCTCTGGAAGATGACGATGAACCAGGGTGATGGATTGGTGAATGATGAATAAGAATATCACTAGCTTGTGGAGCTTGCTTGTTCATCTGTAGCAGTACAATTATTTACAATAAATTTTAAATCAAGTGGAGGTCTAATTTTTTATGATGAGATTACCTCAACCTCATTTGCTGCACATAGAGCAGTTATTAAAGCAGAAAATCCCAAAGAACCCTTTGCCTTCTAATTATTCTGGCTAACTTCTAATCAAACAAATTTATATATTTCATGAAAAATAATCAGTAAAAATTTCTTTAATGTATTGTTGTTGCACCTGATTGTGTTTGTGTGTTGTATGTTGCATCAATTTTCAAAATTTTAAAATCAGTTATTTTTTTTATAAAAAACTTTCATGTTAGGCATCACTATGCAACTTGACAACTCAGCTAGGCTGACACCTCAAGTAACAATAATCATTTTCCATCACATGAAAAAAGTATAATTAAAAAAAAGAAAAAAGAAAGAAAATACAAACAAAAATATGGGGGGACTATACCAAAACCCATATGTTAACAAAAGCGATACATAGGTAGACTATACCTATTCTTAGCATCCAATCTTCTATGAATTCTATGCAACCTTCTCCTTCCATTACACCAAGTATAACAAGGTCCGGTAAAAGGAATACAAGAAAGATCATTAGTATTAATCCAATCAAGGAATTCATTACAAGAAACCTAATTAGGAGCCACCCCCCTTTGCAGTCATCCGCCGAGAGCACAACATTAAAATCTCCAGAATAGACGAAGGCCCTGTGAAGAAACTAAAATCCCTCCACAAAAAACCGTCTAACCAAGTATGTGTTAGCACCATAAACACCTGCAAAAGCTAAAGCATTTATCGTGCAGAGGGCAAGTTACAGAAATAAACTAATCATTAACCAAGAATTTTTGGACAAGATTTCGAACCGACAAACACCAAAGCTTAGCAGCTTTATTAGCAATAGGAGACGTAGCCACCAAATGCATATTAACAAATTTGAAAAGGACATCGAAAGCATTAGTGTATGGCATCATAGGTTTAACAATAAAAAAAGGGGTTTACGTAGTTTAAGTAAACTAATCAATATCTCCACAATTTTGTGGTTTTCCAGACCTCTAACATTCCAGAAAAATGAAGAGACCTTTTGATGGAAACTGTCCAGCCTCACACAACCATATAATAAAGAGGATGAAGACCTAGAGATTGTTTATTGATTTAATTGCAAATATGGGTCTAATTGAGATTTTTTTTATTCTTGTAGGCCCAATCAAGAGGACAACTCTAGGGTGAAGGAATGTACAAACATATCTAAGAAGCCCTCCAAAACATAAACTAGAGCATTGGTCAGAAGAACACAAGAAGATTGAGTTTCTACTGACTAGTCAACATTATATTTGGGCCAAGTAGTTTAGGTTTTTGGGCTTGTATTTGGGCCAATTGGAAAATATGACTAGTTAGGGTAACAATTGGGCTTCTTTGAGCCCAATGTAACCCTAAAACGTCTAGGGCATATTGGAGAACGAAAATACCTTGGCATGGAGCACATGGACGTCCACATGGCAACATAGGAGTGGAGAGGATTTAGCATGGAAGGTGTGAGCTAAACATGGAAAACATGACTCCACATGGCACCTTCTCATTGGAGAGTTTTATTTTGAATTTTAAACTTTTGGCTCCAAAATGTTTAGCCCTCTCTCCTATAAATTGAGGTGCTTGGCTCTCATTTTGCAAGATTAAATCTAGAGTGAATTGTTGCCAAAATTGTGCCAATTTTGCTCTTTGTCTCCTATCTCCCTAGGATAGACATTTTAGTCTTCACTCTTCACCTACTTCAAGTGAGATGGCCTCACCACTCACTCTCCACACCTAGCATGCACCTTCAAGGTGTCCAACTCTCTACGTGAGATCCTTGCTTATTCTCCCCCATTGAAGCTTCTACCACTCCACCAAAGAAATTGCAATCGGATGAAGGGACAACTCCATCACCTTCATTGCAATGTTTTAGAGAGAACTTCCTCAGCAGGTTTTTTAGATGTACCAGTTCCCTTAGGTGGTCTCCCTGGTTTTCTTTTAGGACAAACAATTTCCTCCCCAGTATCACTGGCATGCTTCTCCATCACATTAGGATCCGCCCAAATTTGGAGACGACCTAATTTTCAACAGTTTTATGTTAAGAATTAAATTCAATAATGGCAGTTAGAATAATTGGCGTACTAGTATGAGGATCACCTCCCGCATTTGTAGTTTCCAAACCATCAAGAGAGGAAAGGTGATTTTGAAGGACCAACGTATCATTATCTGGGAGTAGTGCTTTAGCATCCCCAAGTGATTTAGCCTTCCGAGGAGAGGTATGACAAGAAGAAGATGGTACAACTACAATAGTAGAGATCTCCTCATGATGACCATCAACAGGAGTTTTAATTGGTGCTTTAGCATCTTCAAGTGATTTAGCTTTTCGAGGAGAGGTATGACGCGACGAATATGCTACAACCACAATAGCAGAGACCTGCACATGATGACCATCACTAGGATTCGTAACTGAATCTACTACAAGTTGTGACTCTTAGCCCTTGACTTGCATAAAAGTCGGTGAATTCCTTACCGTCCCCGAGTTTAAAACCCTAACTGTATCAGAAGTGGGAGTGAACAACCCCTGTATGGGTGATGACCTATCATGATCTGAGGCATCCTCGAGAATAGGCATATCTGCAAAATCATCCTCCCCTCCATCTGTTTTATCAGAAGCAAGGTAACTCAAGAGTGACCCTACAATAGCCCCGCCAGGAGCATTGATCCGATCGGTCATCGGTAGTCGATGACGTCAGCATCAGAGAACCACGTGGACCACTCGCAGGGTGACACGTGGACCAGGGGGCAGAGAGGTCAGGGGGACGATCGCCAAGAGAGGTGATCGGTGGTCAGTAACCAAGTGACCACCAACAGATCAGGCGGCAGAGAGGTCGGGGGACAGATCATCCGGGATGGTGATCGGTGGTCAGTAGCCAAGTGGCCACCAACAGACCAGTTCTCAGACTAACGCCTGAAGGCAGAACGCGAGAAACAGATAAACACTGATCAGTCATCGGGGTATTGTCATCGGGGTGTCGTGTTACACGCAGTTAAACTGGGAATGAGGTTCCCAGCGAGAGCGTTACGCATGGATCTCGCATGTGCACACCTCAGGGAATCATGCACGAGAGTGGCCTGAGGGAACCAGTAAACCAGCCAGTGGTTGGTGATTCCCTCAACCCATTACGTGCATGGCATCGTGAAGGGCAAGCTGTATACGCAGAGAGCAACGTTTGGTGAGTGTGCCTAGACCAGCCACACCCGACGTTCTCCCAAGAGTATGCGATCTGCCCAGATAAGAGAAACATCCTATGTTACTCCGCAAGGGCGTAACTTAGGCACACAAAGAGAAGCGCTAGAGCCCTTCCAGTAAGTGACACGTGTGTGGTTAGATGTGAGTTGCAGGCCTCCACGTGTCATCATCTGAGAGGGGTGCGGTCCAGACAAAAGAGCACTCCGTACCACTAAAGGTACAGACAGGCGCAGCCAAGCGCAGAGACGAGCAGACACGCACAGACTCTCACGCTCCCCACCGCTGATTCTGAAGGTACGCTTTCTCTGAAAAGCATAACAGGGTTCTGACACATGCCAGAAAAGCATAACAGAATTCTGTTATGCCCAGAAGCAGGGAAAGGGAGATAAAAGAGAGAATCAGGGTGAGAGTGAGGGAGGAAAAAAAAACAGAGTGCAAGTTTTTCTCACACACACATTACTAGTTTCCAGTTTCTGGTGGTTCTGTTGGACTAACTTAATCGTCGTAGTGCAAACGGCCGCTAGAGGCGCCGTCTGTGTGTTTTGCAGGTCACATTTGAAGACATCTGAGAGAAAGTTCGGAGGGTGATTCTGCAGAAGACGCAGTCGCGTAGACAGGGCAGAGAGTGCTACGAAGCGATTCGTCCACGTTCGAGTTGCCGGCAGGATCAAGCATCAATTGTCAAATTACCAATAGGGCCTTCCACGAGCTTTGGCTGCGAATCTTTCTTCCGATACTCTTTATATTGTTTAGGAATCACGACCTTCCCTTATTCCCGTTCATCAGGAGTTGTCTTATGAGAAGGCTTATGTTGAGGTCCAGGAACACGACCCTGAAATGAATCACGCAGCACTGAGCAAGCTCTTGCCCAATCATCTTACAGTGAGAGCAAAATGGAGGAGCCATTCACATTCCACGTCGGCTACAAAAGCAAAGTTTAAACGTTCAACCAAAAGTTGATCGAGAAGAGGGGACAACAAATCAATATCAACTAGCACTCTAGCAAACAATATCTAGAAACCAGGAGATAACTAAAATTAACCCATCCCGGGAGCCCACCGCATGTCTTCTAAAGAAGAGAACTCAAACTCATAAAAACCCTTCCCAAGAGGGATTGCTTTCCACAGTCCAGTAGGCTTCCACACAAGCTGTAACTTTTTAGTTAAATCAAGGTGTGTGAGAGGTTTATCCCCCTTAGATAGAATAATCTGACCATGGAGATGGTCTTGCAATCCTCAAGACCAACCAAGTAATCTTCCTTATCAAACCGGACAACAAGCATGTCTCCCTTAATAAAAGGAGTAGGTAGTTGGGACAAAGGAATGTCACATGTATTTCCCAAAGCCTGAGAAAAATTCTTCCTTTGGCATGGCATAGTAGAGGCTTTCTTATTAGGAAATACTTCTCGATCCATCAAACAAGCCCACGGGATGAGGAAACCCATAGAGCCCTCCGCCATTCTAAAAGGCTAACAAGCTGCCGACCAGCCAACCTCAACCGCCACCATCCCACTGGTCACACCACCGCTATGCACCAGCCGCACCAGAGTAGGCACAAAATGTGGTAACTTTTGTTGTCACAATGCATTGACACCACCACTAGCAGCACCCGCACATGTTTCTTTATAAAAATCTTGACTTTACCTCTTTGTATGCAATGCTTTGCACCCCTGCCAACAGTACCTGCACACGCTTCTTGATAAAAATCTTGACTTTACCACAAATTTTGATAAAAATCTTGACTTTACCACAAATTAGAACTAACTAGAAAAAGGTGGTAACGTTGTTTGTGTGCAATAGAATTTCCAAGAACAAATTGAAGGAAAGAATAGACCTTGAATGCAGATGTAGAGAGTTGTCGTGCCACCACTAGCGTCTCGACAGACTGCCTCACCGCCACCGACTAGCACCCACGACCCCTGCGCCACCACCGTCCACCACCAAGCTGGAGAGTGAACACAAACCCTAGCTACACCAAAACCCTTTGAAGGAGAGAGAACAAAACAAAAATCTTATCTCCAAAGAGATTTCCCTCAATAAAGTGTTCTATGTTAAATAATTAAAATCAATTATTTACTGCAATAAAAAATTTATATTTTCTTTCCAGTATTTCTTAATTATAAAAATAATTTGTTAATTCCAAAAAATAACTTGTTGAAATTAATCTTGATATTTTTTTTTCTTTTAAAACATATTAAGATAATTTCAACTGTACTTTTGGTTTATAAGATTGTGTTCTAAGATTTATGTATTAAAAATTTACTTAAAAATTCTAATCAATTGTTTTTAAATAAAACAGATTCATTTCCTACATTCATTTTGACTACAAAATTAATTTGTTGTCTTTCAGAACAATTTGTTTAAATTCTCCTTGGTTTGTTGTAAACCAATTGTTTGAGAAAATATTCTAAGTATAATTCACCCCTTCTTAACTTAGTTTCCCCTTATTTCAATAATAGCATCCCAAATTTGTGACATCATATTTATACAATTTTTATCATTTCAACAACCATTTTCATACAATATAAATCATTTACATAAAACACAATCCAATCAAACATATACATCCAATATTCTATTTACTTTTATATTTAACACTCACATTCAATTAATTAAAGATATAAAAAGAAAGAATGATTTTTTTAGTTGGAGCCAAAATTATTTAATATGAGTGAAAATTGTGATGCCTGAGCAAGATTTGCTTCGCTTAAGCAAAATCTTCTTTGCTAACAAAACTATAACTGAGAGCAATGTTGAATTTATGTTCTATTTTCACTTGAGGAAAAGTCCTTTATTTGAGTGAAAATAGGGTCAAGAACAAGGTCGATTTTCTACTCCATTTACCTCGAGTGAAAATTGATGGTGTGTGCCTTCATTCTGAATTATTTCCTTGGATTTTTTATGTGGTTGGGCGAAAGCTTGATAAAAGAAATGGAACAAGGATGGCTCCAACGGAGCTATGGATCCTTAAAGGTGCATGAGGAGTACGGAGAGTGATTGGTTGGGCCATATCACTTGGAGAGGTGAAGGAGAAGACCAAAGGTGTCTAAATTAGAAAGGTTTAGACAAGAGAGTGCAAGAGCTAGCAACTTGGCAGCATAACAATCATAAAATTGATCTTCTTAAAATTTAAGCCAAGCACCTCAATTTATAGGAGAGAGGGTTGAACATTTTTTAGCCAAAATTTGAAAATTCAAAATAAAACTCTCCAATTAGAAGGTGCCATTGGGGCTCATGCTTTCCATGTTTAGCTCACACCTTCCATGCTAAATCATCTCCACTCCTAGGTTGCCATGTGGACGTCCATGTGCTCCATGGTCCAAATACAAGCCCAAAAACCTATGCTACTTGGACCAAATATTTGGTCAAATTATTTTATGCTACTAGGCACAATACAAGGGCCATGAATTCTTAAACAACTTTATACAATTTATTTAAGCTAAATCTTGGCCCAAAAATAATGTTGACTAGTCAGCCAAAACTCAGTCTTCTTGTGTGCTTCTGACGAAAGCTCTAGTTTATGTTTTGACGAGTTCGAGGTCTTCTTTGATATGTTTGTACAATCCTTTATCCTAGAGTTATCCTCTTGATTGGGCCTACAAAAATAAACAAAAGCCCAATTAGACCCATATTTGCAAATAAATCCATAAACAACCTTTAGGTCTTCATCCTTCTTATTATGTGGTTGTATGTGGCTAGGGCTCTGCCATCATCCCCTCATTCTTGAGAGAATCTGTCTTTAGATCTACAAGGTTGATCTGGAACAAAAATCTTATTTCTGCTTTGAAACTATTCCTGTCCTCCAGGATCAAATGACCATTTATTAAAGTCATCAAAGAAATCAAATGAGTTATTTTCAGCAGTTATATAAAAATAATCTTATTAAGTTGTCATTCCTCTTGTTTTTCTATTGTTTTTGGAAACTTTTCACAAGATTTCATTAGAGAGGAATACATAATTTTATTTCTAAGTTTTTCCTCCCTTGTTCTAGATTTTTATTACTAGACTCTTTAGACATTACCTTTTGTTATAGAAGAGCTAGTGATTTTTCAGTTTTTATTTTTTTGCTTTAATCTTATTTGATCATCTAACACTTGAAAAGGTTTTGAAGGATAAAAAAGATAATTTTTTTTATATGTGAAGGTATTCTCGTTGGTACGACCATTATGCATGGATTTTTTTAGCAAATTGAGGTAGTCGTCCCAATAAGACATGACAAGTTTCCATAGGCACTACATCACATAAAATTTTATCTTTATAGATGCATACAGATAACTCGACCTTCACTTGTTGGTTAACTGTCAATTCCTCTTCATCAGTTAGCCACTGAAGCCTATAAGATTTGGAACAGGAAATGATGGAAAGATTTAACTTTTCAACCAATCTAGTACTTCAACAATTACAACACGACCCGCTATCCACAATGAGAGAACAAATATTTTCTAAAATTCTACATGTATGAAATACATTCTCTCTTTGTGAATCAGATAAAGGACTAGACTTTGTCAGGGTTATGCAGAATCATGAGCAATTCACCCTCACAAGGATAAATTTTCTTACTTATTTTATCCTCATTTTCTTCATTCTTACTAGTTTCTTCTTCTTGGCTACTATATTTATCTTTGTCCCTTAAGATCATAGTTCTTCTATTGTGACATTGAGATGCTAAATGACCCCTACCAAGACACTTAAAACACTTAATTTCTCTAGTTTGAGTGTGTGAGATGTGCTCATATTTAGATAGATTTTAGGAAGGTTCTGGAGATGTTTCTTTTATATGCTTTACCCTCATTTGGAACTCACTCACCCTTGTTATAAGGTACTGGGTATGAACTTTGTTTTTGACTTGATTCTTTTCTCAAAATTTGTTTTTCAACTTTAATGCAAAGTTGAATCAAGTCATTTAAATCTCTATAATGTAAAAGTTCAACTTTGTATTTTATCTCAAGATTGAGACCACATAAGAACCTAGATATGGTGGTATTATTTTCTTCCCTAATCCCTTCCCTCATAATATATAACTCCATCTTTTGCCTATATTCTTCTACACATATATTTTTTGACGAAATCTTTGGAGCTTATTCATAAGCTCCCGGCTATAATAAGGAGGAATATGGCAGCGTCTTAAAGCTCTCTTAAGATCATTCCAATATAAAATTGAAGGTTCATTATAATGACATCTATGTTCTTTAGGGACTACATCAAGTTTTTCAACAAATTGATTTATCGTATTGATAACTGTCGTTTTCTTGTCAAATTAAGATGATTCCAGCGTAGACCTGTCTAATGTTAGAAAGATGATACTATAGATGTGGTCAGATGATCCCAAGTCGTCTCCCAACGAAACCAATATTGAAATTAGTAAATTAATGTTTTGAAATTAACTGCAAGCAAGAAACATTAACAATAACAATAAAGATAAAAAGGGGTTAAGATTGTTGTTTGTTCCTGCCGGTTGACCAAATACGTCTTCGTGCGTCTACGTCACTCTCACGTCCAAAATCCCTGCGCTCGCACGTGCTTTCCCTTTGATTGAATGTCTGAAAACACAAAGACAAAGGGCGCCCTAGAGGCCGTTTGCACTCCGACGCTCAAGTCAATCTTAGGGCTAGGAAACACAAAAACTCCTTACGTAAAACTGTAGCTTTGTGTGTTAAGCGATGCAAATGAATAACGTACCTTGCCAAGTTTGTTACTTCCCTTTATATAGACTGAAACTAGGGTTTCCACTGTTGGCTTCCTGAGGGGGTGGGCCCCAGCACCGCAGTTACCCACTCTTAGCATAACCTAGCGCGTGGGGTTCCCTAACTAGAGTGGAACCTCTGACGGGGTGACCACCTGGATGCCTCCTCGTGCACCTGATCTCTGGGGTCACCCGCCTTGAGAGCGCCCTAGCTGTTCACGTGTCATGCATGCAGCTCACCCCTGGAACGTGACCCTCGCGGGTCGTATCTTTCCAGTGGCTCTAAACTTGTGATACGCCTGAACGCGTCATCCACTCCACACGCATGGACACTCGTGACCTAGGCTTCTCCCTTACTGATAACTGGTACGTATCTGGGATCCACCTCTCGTGGCCCAGCTCTGCTGTTCGAGTCCCCGATGTCCGACCTCTCCACAGTGTCTAGTGGCACGTCGGTATATCCTGGTGACCGATGTCTGACTACTATTTGGTTCCTTGGCGCACGTGCCTCGCGAGACACTGACCCACGCCGCTCATGGGACGCCGCTTACGTGGCCCCAACATTACTAGTGGTCAACGACACCCGAGGACTGGTCGGTACACAAGCCCCCCAGTCTCGAGCTGTAACCTATTTAGCGAAAAGATTAAGTCCTCGCCCAAGCGACCTATATTCCAACAACGCCTCTAAGGAGCTCTTTTAAACTTTAGGTAGCACGCTTGCCTGTCTCGTCTACCGCATACTTAGGTAGCGGGGCTTTGCACACTAACCTGAATTGACTTCACCCTTACTCAAAATCAAGGGGGGATTTAACTGTAAACTGTGTTGCTCAACCTTGGCGTTCTCACTTGAGGGGGCGATGTTCTCCGCGAACCTGCCCTTTTTTCTCCCAAGACTTCTAACATAAGGAAAAGCCTGTGACTGACCTCTTAAAAGAGGATTTCACCGATGAACCATTTCTCTCAACTTTAACGTTCTCACTCGAAGGGAAGGTGTCCTCTGCGAACCTACAACCTCCGCACTCAAGATCCTCTTACGTAAGTGAATGGCTTGTATCTGACCTTGTCCTCACTCAAAGGCAGGGGAGGATTTCTCTGGTGAACCATACTTGTTCATTCTTGGTGTTCTCACCCGAGGGGGAGGCGTTCTCTACGAACCTACCTTTCCAACACTCGAGACTTCTAACGCAAGCGAACAATTTGCAACTGACCTCATCTTCGCTCAAAGGCAAGGAGGATTTATCTGGTGAACTATTTCGTTCAACCTTGGCATTCTCACTTGAGGGGGGAGGTGTTCTCTACGAACCTACCTTTCCCGCTCTCGAGACCTCTAACGCAAGGTGAACGACTTCTTAATTGACCTCAGCTAAGCTCGAGGGCAAGGAGGATTTAACTAGTGAACTATTTCGTTCAACCTTGGCGTTCTCACTCGAGGGGGGAGGTGTTCTCTACGAACCTAACTTTCTCGCTCTCGAGACCTCTAACGCAAGGTGAACGAGTTCTTAACTGACCTTAGCTTCGCTCGAGGGTGAGGAGGATTTAACTGGTGAACAATTTCGTTCAACCTTGGCGTTCTCACTTGAGGGGGGAGGTGTTCTCTATGAACCTACCTTTCCCGCTCTCGAGACCTCTAACGCAAGGGAACAATGTTGAACCAAGTGGTGTTTAAGCTTTGAAGAATTCAAAACCCTTTGAAGGATGTTGAAGGCTGTGTTTGCTGTTGCTGAGCTGTCTTAGATAGGATCTGGGTAGATTGAGTTTTGTAATTCACTCTTGATTGAATCCAAAGCATAGGCATTCTCAATCTTTTTAAAAGAAAAGTTTTTTTCAAGCTAAGTGAAAAACAACCGATTGTTTTGTCGAAACAACCGATTGTTTTATACTTAGGTGTTTTTAGAAAAGGTTGAAAACTGTTTTTCAAATGGTTGAGCTATCAAAACTGATCCGATCGGTCATCGGTAGTCGATGACGTCAGCATCAGAGAACCACGTGGACCGCTCGCAGGGTGACACGTGGACCAGGTGGCAGAGAGGTAGGGGGACGATCGCCAAGAGAGGTGATCGGTGGTCAGTAACCAAGTTACCACCGACAGATCAGGCGGCAGAGAGGTCGGGGGATAGATCACCCAGAATGGTGATCGGTTGTCGGTAGCCAAGTGACCACCAGCAGACCAGTTCCCAGACTCGCGCCTGGAGGCAGAGCGCGAGTAGCGAATAAACACTGATCAGTCATCGGGTGTATTGTCATCGGGGTCCCGTTTTACACGCAGTTAAACTGGGACTAAGGTTCCCAGCGAGAGCGTTACGCACGGACCTCGCATGAGCACACCTCAAGGAATCATGCACGAGAGTGGCCTGAGGGAACTAGTAAGCCGGTCAGTGATTGGTGATTCCCTCAACCCATTACGTGCGTGTCATCCAGAAGGGTAAGCCGCCTACACAGAGAGTAACGTTCGGTGAGTGCGCCTAGACCAGCCACACCCGACGACCGCTCCTAAGAGTGTGCAATTTACCCAGATAAGAGAAGCATCCTAAGTTACTCCGCAAGGGCGTAGCTTAGGCGGACAAAGAGAGGCGCTAGAGCCCTTCCAGTAAGTGACACGTGTGTGGTTAGATGTGAGTTGCAGGCCTCCACGTGACACCATCTGAGAGGGATGCGGTCCAGACAAAAGAGCATTCCATACCGCTAAAGGTACAGACAGGCGCAGCCAAGCGCAGACATGCGCAGACTCTCACGCTCCCCATTGCTGATTCTGAAGGTACGCTTTCTCTGAAAAGCACGACAGGGTTCTGACACATGCCAGAAAAGCATAACAGAATTTTGTTATGCCCAGAAGCAGGGAAAGAGAGATAAAAGGGAGAATCAGAGTGAGGGTGGGGGGAGAGAAAAAACAGAGTGCAAGTTTTTCTCACACGCATATTTTTACTAAGTTTCCAGTTTCTGGTGGTTCTGTTGAACTAACTTGATCGTCGGAGTGCAAACGGCCGCTAGAGGCGCCGTCTGTGTATTTTGCAGGTCACACTTTGAAGACATCTGAGAGAGAGAGAGTTCAGAAGGTGATTCTTCAGGAGACGCAGTCGCGAAGACAGGGCAGAAGGTGTTACGAAGCGATTCACCACGTTCAAGTTGCCGGCAGGATCATTTGGCGCCCACCGTGGGGCCCGAGTGAATCGTTGTCCCACATATACCACAGTTTTAAAGCTCACCAGAGTTCTATCAGTTTCTCTGATAGAGAAGATGCCTAGAAACAGACAACCATCACCTGCGCCATCCGCTGACGAAGGAGCTGTGACAATGGCGCAGGTCGTGGAAATGGTGCGCACGCTGCAGGATAACGCTGCAGCGTCGAAAGTCGAACAAGAAAGGATGCAGACGGAGTTGGCTGCGTCGCAAAGCAGGAACGACGAACTGAATCGTGTCAACGAAGAGTTGAGAAGAACGCTGCAGGCGCAGAGGGAGCACGTCGTTGACGAAAGGGTGTCCAGGCAGCCTTCACCTCCAAGGGCATTTCCCATGCCATTCTCCCCCGAGATTATGGGAACCATGGTGCCTTCCAACCTGGTGGGGGTAAAAGCGTCGTTCAAAGGGGTAGAAGACCCGGAGGCGCATCTGACGGCATTCCACACCCAGATGATGTTGTCTGGGGGCTCAGACGCTGTATACTGCAAGATGTTCATGAGCACCCTGAGCGGAATCGCCATGGAGTGGTTCGTGAGTTTACCAGAAGGGCATATCACGTCGTTCTCTCAGTTCTCGAAGCTCTTCATCGAGCAATACATCGTCAACAAGGCACCTGCAGTGGTGTCCTACGACCTGTTCGACGTGCGCCAATACCAGGGGGAGTCGCTGAAAGACTACCTCAACCGTTTTGGAGCACAAGTGGTTAGACTACCCAGCAAAGATGAAGATATGCTTGTGCACGCGTTTAAGAAGGGAGTGCTGCCTGGCCCTTTCAGTGAGTCTCTCATCAGGAGCCATCCCAGCACTTTTGCAGAGATCCGACGGCGTGCGGTGGCGCACATAGTGGCAGAAACAGAAGTTTCTGAGAAGAGGGGAAGTGCTGCACCACCCAGACCGCGTGGAGGGCAAGGAAAACCACAGCAAGCGAGGGTGCATGAGGCCAAAGAAGGGAAGAAGGTGCGGGAAAAACCTCGTCCCTATGCACCAGGCAAAGACCAGAGTAAGGGGCGCGCAAGGGAGAATAACGCGCCCCCAAGATACAACTTCATGGTGGGGTTGGCGGATCTCATCGCCCTTCCTGCCGTAGCAGCAAGACTACGAGTACCAGAGAAGACAGATAAGGTACTCGGAAGGAAGAAGAATGAATGGTGTGAGTTTCATCAGGCCTTTGGACATACACTTCATTCTTGTTTGGCGCTGGGACACCAACTGGCAGAGTTGGTGAAGTCTGGTTTTCTAGCAGATTACCTGCGTGAGCCACAGGGTGATCGCGCGTCAGGATCCCAAACTGGAGAGCAACAGCATGAAGTCCCTGTGCATGGGGAAGTGCAGACGATCGCTGGAGGCTTCTCTGGTGGGGGATGCACAGCTTCACAAAGAAGGAGATACACTCGATCTGTGATGGCGGTAGATGCAGCGAATGAGAGTCATTACCCTGAGGTGGACATTGTCTTCAGGAAGGCTGACCTACGAGACGTTGTCCCGCACGACAACGACCCTGTGGTCATTTCTCTCATCACAGCAGGAAGACGAGTGCATAGAGTACTCGTAGATCAAGGAAGCTCGGCGGATGTCATGTTCTGGCCAACATTCAACAAGCTACAGTTGTCCCCTGATCAGTTGAGACCGTATACTGGTTGTCTCTACGGTTTTGCAGGGGACCAGGTAGAAGTGCGGGGATACATCGAGCTGAGGACAACGTTCACCGACGGAACGGCAGCCCGCACGGAAAGGATAAAGTACCTGGTGGTGAACGCCCCTTCTGCGTACAATGTCCTGTTGGGGAGGCCGACGCTCAATAGACTGGGCGCAATACCATCGACAAGGCATATGAAGTTGAAGCTGCCGTCGATGGAAGGGGCCGTGATAACCATCAAATCGGATCAGGCTGAGGCAAGACGCTGTTATGAGAACAGTTTGAAGCAAAAAAGAAGTGTGTGCCATGTCACCACAAAACCACCACCAGGCGTGCGCGGAGAGCGATTGGCGGTCAGGGAGACACAAGGCGCTCAGAGGATGGAGAACGCTGCGGTGGGGGGCTCCCAGGTGGCCCAAGTTGAGGAAGAGGAGGAAGGCACGATCACTCCTCGCGAGTCAGGGATCGCGAGAGCGGTCATTGCCAGTGAGAGGAGGCCCCACCCAGCTGAAGGATGGGTCGAGGTGGACATCGGGGGAAGAAAATTCAAGCTGGGGGGATCCCTCATTGAAGAAGAGCGAAGGCTGATCATGGGTGTGATTGAGAAGCACATGAATGCCTTTGCATGGTCATCATCCTACATGCCAGGAATCGACCCCGATTTCCTCTGCCATCGTCTATCAATGGACCCCATGGTTCGACCGGTACGGCAGAGAAGAAGGAAATTCAACGAGGAGAAGAGGAAGGTGATCCACGACGAAGCGCAGAAGCTCCTTGACGCAGGGCATATCAGAGAAATCCAGTACCCCGAGTGGCTAGCGAATGTGGTACTGGTGCGGAAGGCAAGCGGCAAGTGGAGAATGTGCGTGGACTTCACTGACCTCAATAAGGCGTGCCCCAAGGATTCTTACCCCTTACCCAGTATAGATGCTCTAGTCGATAGCGCCTCCGGGGGAAAGCTACTCAGCTTCTTGGACGCTTTCTCAGGGTATAATCAGATCAGGATGCACCCAATGGACGAATGCAAGACCGCGTTCATGACGGAACGGTCTTGCTACTGCTACAAGGTCATGCCATTTGGGTTGAAGAATGCGGGGGCTACCTACCAGCGGCTCATGGATAGGGTGCTCTCGCCCATGCTGGGAAGGAACGTACACGCCTATGTAGATGACATGGTGGTTACGTCCCAAGAGAAGAAGCATCATGCAGCTGATCTGGAAGAGCTATTCACCACCATTGCCAAGTATAGGCTGAAGCTCAACCCTGAGAAATGCATATTCGGTGTGGAGGCTGGGAAGTTCTTGGGTTTCCTCTTGACAGAGCGAGGAATCGAAGCTAACCCGGAGAAGTGTGCGGCGATCATGACGATGAGGAGCCCAACGACGGTGAAGGAGGTGCAGCAGCTCACCGGCCGCTTGGCAGCACTGTCCCGATTTATGTCTGCTGGAGGGGAGAAAGGTCACCCATACTTCCAGTGTCTCAAGCGCAACAGCAGATTTATCTGGACGCAGGAGTGCGAGGAGGCCTTCATTAAGTTGAAGGGATATCTGGCAAGCCCACCAGTCTTGCGAAAGCCCCAGGTAGGCATCCCTCTCCGTCTATACTTTGCTGTTACGGAGAGGGCAGTCAGTTCGGTCCTGGTGCAAGAGCAGGACCAGGCCCAGAGGCCTGTTTACTTCGTAAGTAAGGTGCTGCAAGGCCCCGAAACCAGGTACCAGGCACTCGAGAAGGCTGCTCTAGCGGTGGTATTCTCAGCCAGAAGACTCAGGCATTATTTCCACAGCTTCACAGTGGTGGTGATGACTGATCTGCCTATCCAGAGTGTATTGAAGAAACCTGATGTGGCAGGAAGGATGGTCAAGTGGGCAGTGGAATTGTCGGAATTCGATATTCAGTACGAGCCCCGAGGACCGATCAAGGGGCAGGTGTTCGCGGACTTCGTAGTCGAGCTATCATCCGTCGCGACACCTCCAGAAGGGCTAGATTTCCGATGGGTGTTGTCGGTGGATGGCTCCTCTAATCAGCAGGGAAGCGGCGCCGGGGTCATCCTGGAAGGGCCAAACGGAGTACTGATCGAGCAGTCCCTCCGTTTCGCCTTCAAAGCTAGCAACAATCAGGCGGAGTACGAGGCCCTGATCGCGGGAATGTTGCTAGCAAGGGAAATGGGAGCAAGAAATCTGCTGGCCAAGAGCGATTCGTTACTGGTCACCGGGCAGGTTACCGGGGAGTTCCAAGCAAAGGACCCCCAGATGGCAGCCTACCTGGAGTATGTGCAGCTCCTGAAGACGTCTTTCGCCGAGTTTGAGTTAGTGCACGTACCAAGAGAGCAGAACGCCCGAGCAGACCTGCTTGCCAAGCTGGCCAGCTCAGGCAAAGGGGGGAAGCAGAGGACTGTCATTCAGGAGACCCTGAAGGTGCCACGCGCGTTTGTATCAGACAACCAGGTACTTCATGTATACAAGTCAATGGAGCGTCTAACGATCGGTCATCGGTCGTTGACTCAAGAGACGCTGAGAGCGCCGAGGGTGAGATCGCGACCCTCAAAGATCGGTGAGTCGATGGAGGTCCACGCGGAGAAGGAACCCCACACCTGGATGACGCCATACCGGCTATACTTAGAAGATGGTGTACTCCCGCTCGACCTGGCAGAGGCAAAAAGAATAAAAAGAGGAGTTCAAGTAAGTTTACTCTCATAGATGGAAGCCTATTTAGATTTGGATTTTCTCACCCTGTGCAGATCTGTGTACACGGCGAACAATGCACCAGACTCATGTCTGAGCTGCACGAGGGGGTGTGCGGAAGCCATGTAGGTGGTCGCGCTTTGGCAAGTAGAGTACTCCGCGCGGGGTACTACTGGCCAAAGCTGAAGGAAGATTGCATAAGGTTTGCTCAGCGATGCAAACAATGTCAGCTACATGCAGATTGGCACAAGGCACCCCCTGAGGAGTTGAGGTCCATCCATAGCCCGTGGCCATTCCATACATGGGGGATTGACATCCTAGGACCTTTTCCCCTGGCGACAAGGCAGATGAAGTTCCTCATTGTGGCCATTGAATATTTCACTAAGTGGGTGGAGGCAGAGCCAGTTGCACACATCACCGCACAGAAAGTCGAACACTTCGTCTGGAAGAACATTGTCTGCCGCTTCGGAATACCCAAGAGGCTGGTTTCCGACAATGGCACCCAGTTCACCAGTCATCAGTTGAGGAAGATGTGTGAAGAGCTAAAGATACAACAGGTTTTCGCTTCAGTGGAGCACCCACAAACAAATGGGCAGGTGGAGTCAGCAAATCGAGTGCTGCTCAGGGGACTGAAGCGAAGGCTAGACAAGGCCAAAGGAGGCTGGGCAGAGGAGATCCCCAGAATTGTGTGGTCTTATCACACCACCCCACAGTCCAGCACCCATGAGACACCCTTCAGCCTTGTCTATGGGACAGACGCCATGATTCCTGTAGAGATACAGGAGAGCTCCCCCAGATTTTTGAACTTCGTTGCTGAAGAGTCCAATGAAGAGCGTAAGGTGAATCTAGATCTGCTAGACGAAGTGCGAGAGGAGGCCAGAGTCAGTGCTGAAGCCGTGAAGAGAAGAGTAGAGCGGAGGCACAACTCTAAAGTGAGGCCCAGGCGCTTCCAGGAAGGTGATCTGGTGATGAGAAAGGCGCATCAGAATGACATGCAGAATAAGTTATCCCCGAAGTGGACAGGCCCGTACAGAGTGGTGGAGACATTAGAGAACGGAGCCTATCGCCTAGAGACTTTGGAAGGAGGAGCAATCCCCAGAACGTGGAACGCCACCCATTTAAAATTTTATTTCAGTTAAAATTGTACAGTAATGGCGTTCTCGCGCTAAAAGACGCATGCTTTGTATGTGGTGGAAGCAGTTGAACAGACAAGGGGGCACTCTTTTCCCTAAAGAGGGTTTTTAACGAGGCCACCCAATTAAAGAAAAATTTCCAGCATATCAAGTGTGCTCGAGTATTAAAGTTAAAATCCTCCTTGCCCCAGGTGCAAGTGCAGGTGATTGGTTAGGCCCTACTTGCCCTAGGCGCGAGTACTGGCACCGATCTAAGTCTTCCTCACCCCAGGTGTGAGCGCAAGCAGAAAGGTTTGAAAAGCCAGGGGTGCTAGTAAGACCAAGAGAGGGAAAGGAAAGGTTTTGACAAAACGTCCTTACCCACTTGGCATGCACCAATATTGGCCCAGTAAGACTCTCAGTCAGAAAACCTTTCTCACCCCAGGAGTGAGACAGGGAGTGAGCGACTCAACCCGCCAAAGGGTGATGACCTCGGGGAAAGGGAGAGGGGTTAGCGAGAAACACTTCCTTTTCCCAAGACGAGGCCTCACTTTGAGCGGTCGATGTCAAGGTCCTTTATGCACTTAGCGCTAGAGCGACAGAGAAAGCTAAGTAAGGACTAAAGAGCGATCACTGATGAGTTGTCGGTAATTGGCTAGTAGTACAAAGCAGCGCACGAGGACTGTTAAACACCAAGCTGAGGGAATAGCCAGTCGTGATCAAGCAGATCGCGCTAAGCCTGAGTTGGTCAACGCTTAGTCGCACGCAAAGAGTAAGAGAAGCAGATCGCGCTAAGCCTGAGTTGGTCAACACTTAGTCGCGCGCAAAGAGTAAGAGAAGCAGATCGCGCTAAGCCTGAGTTGGTTAACAGTTAGTCGCGCACATAAAGATAAGTGAAGTCCAAAGAAAATACAAAGAGAAATTGAGCAGTTGAAACCAAGGTATATCACCAGAGATGTTCATACAATTGTCAGTTACAAAGAGTTGAATGGTGCAGAAACATAAGGTTACAGAATGAAACTTTGTACAGAAGAAGTCAAATTTACAAAAAGGAAGAGATTCAGGGAGTAGGAGGCCTAAGCTTTCCATCTACCACCGAGTGATGAATGCTGAATTGCGCAAGGTCCAGTTCTGGGAGGACGCAGCGGACTTGCTCGAGCGCCAGCTCGAATCCATCAATGAGGGAGTCGGCGCCCACGTTCATCAAGTCCTCTTTCTCCGCCTCCAGACTTCGCCTCGAGGCCTCTGCAGCATCCCTCTGCGTGGTAAGGGCAGCAAGGGAGGAGGCAGCCTCAGACAGCTTGCCCACTGCCTCCTCAAGCTTCTTTTCGGCAGCAGCAGTTGCCTCCTTGGCGGCCTTGAGCATCTCCACCCGCTGAGAATCCTGTTGGCGTAGGGAGGCGTTCTCAGCCTGTAACCCCTCCACCATCTGACTCCGTTCGAGCAAAGAAGAATTCTCAGCCTGTAGCTCTGCCACCTTGCAGTCCAGAGGACCAACAGTCTGCCCCATCAAGATCTCCATCTTGATGGTCTCCTGGACCTGCAGCAAGTACTCCCTCCTGGCCTTCTCCACCATGCCTCGCATCAGCTCGACAGACCCCTGAGCGGCTTCAAGGTCACTGTGCAGCGACTCATTGTCGTGCTCAAGTTCCTTCACCCTTTTCTCCAGGGCTTTCTACTTGCGATGCTGGGTGGAGAACTCCAGCGAGAGCACCACCTGCTTGGCAAGGTGTGCGTCTATCTCCTCCCCGCTCCAGTCGACGAGCTCCCCATTGCTGATGTGCTGTCGCACCATGGAGATAACTCTGCTGAAGTTCTCATGGTTGGCTCCAGTGTTGCTTGGGCGCGAGCCAGACCCACCAGGTTCAGCATTGGCGGTGGAGATTGTTATTGGAGGCGGGGCACATTCGTTTCGAGCCGAAACACCCCCAGCAGGGTGAGCGGATGGACCAGGTGATTGGCCTGCTGGGGGGGAAGTTGGCGGTTGAGAGATTGGGGGCGATTTTTGGCTAGGAGAAGGTGGGCATGCGGGCTCTGGGGCAAGTCGAGTGGAGGGAGAGGGAGGTGGTGAACCTTCCTCTACCTCTACCACTTCGATCCCTCCAGGCTGGAGAGACGAGACCCCCTCAACCACTGTTTTCTTCCTCTGGCGGTGAATGAGGGGGGAGCCTGAGCTTTCCTCTTCCACTGAGGCAGCAGCAGCAGCAGGTACCAGCGAAGAAGCCTTCACCAGTCTTTTCCTTTTCTTCCCTGGCTCGAGGCCTTCGGCTGGCGCGACCGAGAGCGGAGGGGCTTCGATTGGCTCAGTGGTGGAAGAGGAAGAGCCAGTCCCTTTGGCCGCTCGGCGTTTAGCGAGCTCCAACACCGCCAACCTCCTATCTTTCCCTGACATTGAATCTGCATAGGCAAGAAAGAGGGAAATTAGACAGCTAAGAGACGCAAGCAAGGTGAAAAGTATAAGAGCATGCATGAGGAAGTATAAATGTCCTAAGGGGCGGCAGAGAAAGAACTACCTATATATTTCTTCAGGGAAACCACATCAAACTCATCCTTGATGAGGCGAGCGGAGTCATACTTAGCCCCCAGGAGCAGCCCACACAGCTCGCGCTCGTAGGGGGCCATGGTCTCGAGGTCCTTGGGTTTTTTAAATTGAACCTGGGGAACCCAGTAGAGGGGGTACCCCTCGAGCAGATGAGGGCTTTGTGGGGTGGCGGATATCATATAAAATCTGCCCTTCCAGTCTTTGAAGGACTGCTGGTACAGGCCCAGAAGCACCCGTCCAGCAACCCCGTTCAGGCTGACCCAAAACCTATCCCCTGGTTTTTTCGCCTCAAAGAAGTAAAGGAACACCTCCACCGAGGCGTTGTGCCCAAAATGGTTGCACAGGATCTGAAACGCCCGGATGAAGGCCCAGGCGTTGGGGTGGAGTTGGCAGGGCGCGACGTTCAACTCCATCATCAGCTCTTTCTCGAAGAAGGTGAAGGGGAGTCGCAGCCTCAACCTTTTGAAGATCGCGGAGTAAACAAAAACGAAGGGCACCCCATTGGTGGCCCTGTCGTCAGCGCAAATGGGCATCCCTCGGGGAGGGATGCGGACTCGGATGTGGAAGTCGTTTTCCCTGTCTATGGAACACGAGGGTTCGTCCGGGTCGTGGCTCAGAAGTGAGTTAAGATGGTCCTCAGGTAGCAAGGTAGACGTTTCAGATAGCAACGCCAGAGGGGCCCAGTCATAAACTTTGGCGTTGTCATGGAATGAGGTGACAACAGGCGGTGGCGAAGCTGGTGCACTCGCGGAGGGCTGTGCACCAGAAGAAGAGGCAAGGACGCGAGCGGTCTGCTTCAAGCGAGCCATCGAGAGATAGCTGCAATGGAGGAAAACGAGGGGTCAGAAATAGAAAGGGAGAGAGTGATGGATGGTTCGGTGAAAAACAGAGAGAGGGAATGAGGGAGAAATGCCCAGGTAAAGGAGAAAGAAGAGGAGGCAGAAGTCAAAGCGGAAACATGAGAAAAACCCTAGCGCGGGTTGAGGAGAAGAAAAACAGGGAAGATGGATGCATGATAACTAGAATGATAAATGCAATCGGTAAAGATGACCAAAAAGGGGCCAGGGAAAAGAAAAACCATACCTTTGGATGATCGTAAGAGTTTAGGATCACAGAGAATTTGAAGAAAGATGGGTGCGCAGAAGAGAGATTCGCAGAGAGTCTGGGAGTCAAATGAAGAAGATGAAGGAACAGTGGAAGGGCGCGCCAATTTGAATGAAAGAAGCGCTAGCGACGCACAGCGCTGGCCGTTGATGGGGCCACATGTCGCGAGATTAAGAAAGGAAGTCCAAACGTTAAAGAAGCAGCACGTGAGGTGGCACGTGAGGCGGCCCCACTTGCCACGTGGATTGAGGGCACGACCACTTAGTCTCTTCGCTGAGAACGAGTTCTCGACTCGAGACTGGGGGGCTTGTGATCCGATCGGTCATCGGTAGTCGATGACGTCAGCATCAGAGAACCACGTGGACCGCTCGCAGGGTGACACGTGGACCAGGTGGCAGAGAGGTCGGGGGACGATCGCCAAGAGAGGTGATCGGTGGTCAGTAACCAAGTTACCACCGACAGATCAGGCGGCAGAGAGGTCGGGGGATAGATCACCCAGAATGGTGATCGGTTGTCGGTAGCCAAGTGACCACCAGCAGACCAGTTCCCAGACTCGCGCCTGGAGGCAGAGCGCGAGTAGCGAATAAACACTGATCAGTCATCGGGTGTATTGTCATCGGGGTCCCGTGTTACACGCAGTTAAACTGGGACTAAGGTTCCCAGCGAGAGCGTTACGCACGGACCTCGCATGAGCACACCTCAAGGAATCATGCACGAGAGTGGCCTGAGGGAACTAGTAAGCCGGTCAGTGATTGGTGATTCCCTCAACCCATTACGTGCGTGTCATCCAGAAGGGTAAGCCGCCTACACAGAGAGTAACGTTCGGTGAGTGCGCCTAGACCAGCCACACCCGACGACCGCTCCTAAGAGTGTGCAATTTACCCAGATAAGAGAAGCATCCTAAGTTACTCCGCAAGGGCGTAGCTTAGGCGGACAAAGAGAGGCGCTAGAGCCCTTCCAGTAAGTGACACGTGTGTGGTTAGATGTGAGTTGCAGGCCTCCACGTGACACCATCTGAGAGGGGTGCGGTCCAGACAAAAGAGCACTCCGTACCGCTAAAGGTACAGACAGGCGCAGCCAAGCGCAGACATGCGCAGACTCTCACGCTCCCCATTGCTGATTCTGAAGGTACGCTTTCTCTGAAAAGCACGACAGGGTTCTGACACATGCCAGAAAAGCATAACAGAATTCTGTTATGCCCAGAAGCAGGGAAAGAGAGATAAAAGGGAGAATCAGAGTGAGAGTGGGGGGAGAGAAAAAACAGAGTGCAAGTTTTTCTCACACGCATATTTTTACTAAGTTTCCAGTTTCTGGTGGTTCTGTTGAACTAACTTGATCGTCGGAGTGCAAACGGCCGCTAGAGGCGCCGTCTGTGTATTTTGCAGGTCACACTTTGAAGACATCTGAGAGAGAGAGAGTTCAGAAGGTGATTCTTCAGGAGACGCAGTCGCGAAGACAGGGCAGAAGGTGTTACGAAGCGATTCACCACGTTCAAGTTGCCGGCAGGATCAAAAACCAAAACAACCGATTGATTCGTGGAAACAACCAATTGTTTGTTTTGGTACCATAACAGAAAAATGGTTTGTGCTTTGACTAAGCATTAAATGATTTTCTAACTGTTTACGCTCCAGTTATTAATGCTTTGACCAATCTTTAAAGGCAATTAATAGTTTGTTAAGATTTGATAACAAACAACAAACTTTGATATATACAGAAAAACAGATTTGAGTTTTACACAGATTTTGAGTTTTTGAAAAGTTGAGATTGCTTAGAGATTGAGATTGAAAAAAGAGTGTGAGCTAGGATTTTCTCTTGTATTGATTTCATATTTGCTTCTGTAACAAGTGTAATCCTTGTATTTGTTGAACAAGAACCTTTGTGTGTTTGCTGAGAAGTGTTGTGTGTTCTTGAGGGGATCAAGATCAGCATTCTTAGTGTTGGTGTGTTGGCCAAGAGAAGTGTGTGTCTTGAGGGGATCAAGGTCACTTTCTTGGTAGTGTTATAAGTGATCTAGGTGTGATTGCTTAGTGGAATTCCTCAGTGGTTTTTGAGAAGATCAGATGTAGCTCTGGGTTTAGAGTGAACCAATATAAATCTCTGTGTGCATTTTTCTCTATCCCTTAACTTTTTAAATTCAGTTTTAATATTTTGCTGTTGGTATAAACAACCGATTGTTTCTACGAAACAACCGATTGTTTTTCTGGTGCTGTGCTTTTTGCTTTGTGTTTTGAAAAACTGAGTTCTTAATCAAGATATTCTTGAAGTAATTTCATTCAAGGCTTAAAAGTTTTTGAAATCCCTCTTTAAACCATTCACCCCCCCCTCTAGTTTAAAGCCATACATTCTAACAAACAGTTCTTAACTGCATTGTAGAAAATTCGAGAAAATATTCCAATCGAAATTTATTGGGTGACCTCATTAAAAAAGCCTTATAAGGGAAAAAGAGCGTCCCCTAATACAATGTACAATGTTATTGTTTAACTGACATAGAACTTGAGGTTGACCGCATTCCATGTGCGATCGCTCCTCTCTCCAGCGTCTCAAGTTTGTATGCTCTGTCCCCAAGGACCTCTGTCACTCTGAATGGACTAGTCCACTTGGGGAGGGCTGCTACTTCGCGGGGGTCTTCTTCTCTGTCGTTGCGTCATGCACCCTTAGGGGTTGAGGTCGACCTGATGCACGCGGGCGCGTGGGAACCACACACGTGCGCTTCTTGTTAACTTCCCCTTCCACGCAATATGAGCCACCGTGCGACGCCTTATCTCGATGAAAGTCTTGGGGCAGTTTCTCATGAGCGATTCACTGAAGGGCCCTGGCACAATGTCCTTTCTGAACGCGTGCACCATCATCGTTTCGTCCTTGGTGTTCAACCTCACCACCTATGATCCGAAACGGTGAAGGAACTCCTTTAGGGACTCCCCCTGATATTGTCTTATGTCAAAGAGATCGTAAGAGATAGGTGGGGGGGCAATTCGCGATGTACTGTGCTCTGAACAGCTTAGTGAATTGTGGGAACGACGTTACGTGGCCATCAGGGAGGCTAATGAACCAATCAGTCACTGTTCCCACCAGAGTGCTCATGAACAGTTTGCATCTCACCGTGTCGGAGCCCCAACCAACATCATTTGCGTATGGAAAGCCGTGAGATGGGCCTTCGAGTCCTTTGTACCAGTGAAGGTAACTTTGGGCCCTACTAACGTGGACGGTATCACAGCGTCCATGATTTCCTGCGAGAACAGCATCAGAATCTCCCTGGGTGGCGTCGCTGGTTCTCGATCTCCTTCCTCACGTGTGCCTGCCTGGTTTTGCAGATCCCTGTGCAATTCCTCATTCGAAAGGCACATTTCTTTGTTCGTTGCCCGCGATGCCGCCAAATCAGCCTGGATGCGTTCTTGGTTTGCTCTTGACGCAACCACTTCTTCTTGAAGGGCCTACATCATTTCCATAACCTGTTGCAGGGTGAGGCTTTCGCCTCCGTTTGGTGCAACAGGTCCTTGTCTAGGATTTCTCATCTTTCTGGTTCTTGCTGGTGGGACAATGTTTTGTATCATGCCCCACGGTGGGCGCCAAATGTTCCTGCCAGTTGACCAAATACGTTTTCGTGCGTCTACATCACTCTCACGTCCAGAATCCCTGCACTCGCACATGTTTTCCCTTTGATTGAATGCCTGAAAACACAAAGACAAAGGGCGCCCTAGAGGTCGTCTGCACTCCAACGCTCAAGTCAATCTTAGGGCTAGGAAACACCAAAATTGCTTATGTAAAACTGTAACTCTGTGTGTTAAGCGGCTCAAATGAATAGCGTACGTTGCCAAGTTTGTTACTTCCCTTTATATAGACTGAAACTAGGGTTTCCACTATTTCCACTACCCAAAATAGGCTTCATGAGGGGGTGGGCCCCAGCGCCGTAGTTACCCACTCTTAGGATAATCTAGCGCGTGGGGTTCCCAACTAGAGTGCAACCTCTGACGGGGTGACCACCTGGATGCCTCCTCGTGCACCTGATCTCTGGGGTCACCCGCCTTGAGAGTGCCCTAGCTGTTCACGTGTCATGCATGCAGCTCACCCCTGGAACGTGACCCTCGCAGGTTTTATCTTTCCAGTGGCTCTATACTTGTGTTACGCCTGAACGCGTCATCCACTCCACACGCATGGACACTGGTGACCTAGGCTTCTCCTTTACTGATAACTGGTACGTATCTGGGATCCACCTCTCGTGGCCTAGCTTTCCTTTACGAGTCCCCGATGTCCGACCTCTCCACACTGCCTAGTGGCACGTCGGTACATCCAGGTGACCGATGTCTGACACTCTTTGGTTCCGTGGCGCACGTGTCTCGCGAGACATTGACCCACGTCGCTCGTGGGACCCCGCTTACGTGGCCCCAACATTACTAGTGGTCAACGACGCCCGAGGACTGGTCGGTACATTGTGCATAAAATATAAAAAAAGATTAAAGCAACAAATAAAAAATGGTTGATCCCCAAGTTCTTTCACCATTGAATTGTTCATAGGTTTCCTAAATATTAATTCTTTCTCAATCCTCCAACAGAGCTAAACCAAATTGAACATGCGCCAATCTAATTCAACTCAAGCTCACTAGTAAAGCATGCGTCCATTGATTTAATCAATACCCACTTTGTTCCATGCGTATACTCCATGGAAATGCTTCTCTTCTCTCTCTTGAATCATGCACCCAAGAAATTAATTATAACAATGAGAACTAACTAAGAAACCAAAGTTTAAGCAATCATGCGTTCAAGTACAACCTCTCATGAAAACAAGTTTTCTAGGATAATAGAATATTAAAAGAACTGCTATAGAGAATTAAAAATCGAAACTTTTATTGACCAAAACCTTTGTACTCGATGGGAAATTACAAAGGGATCAACCAAAATGGTTTAGCCTTCCATGCGGAGGCAAAACAAAAGAATTACAAAGAAGAAAAAAACTACGAAAACCCTATAAAGCTTTCCCTTTCTCCTTGATGCTTGTTTCCTTTTATATAGGCTTTTCTGCTCAAAGGATCTTGGAAAAAATTGTAGTTTAGATTTTGTTAATAGTTTCCAACTTTCCATAATTCTTGTGTTTTGCAGAAGATTTTCTTCCAATTTTTTTTTTAGATATTGTAGATTTTATTTTCTCTTTCTTCTCCTCAGAATTTGTTTTTTGTTTTGATTCAAGAAGTAACTTCGACTTTTGCATATTTGGTCCATTTACTCTAAAAACATAAAATTAATAAAAATAATAGTTAAGCCCAAATAAACACAACTATATGAATATTAATTAAAACAATGGATTAATTTATTATTATAGTCTAATAATCTATGATTAAAGTTATTGAGTGTGAATAAATATATGCTCATCACGTGTCAACCAATTGAAAAACACTTAAGGTTTTGAAAGAATTTAAAATTGATTTGTTTTCTTTTGTCTTTTCTGTTAAGTAAAATCAATCCGTCATTTCGATAAATGAACTGGTCTTTTTATAATTTGATTTCAACAGAAAATGAAAACAATAAGTGTACCGTCCAGGTCATCGGGTGTGATGACGTGGACAAGAGAAAGGTAGGTGGTCAAGAAGTCAACATAGTCGCCGTATAGTCAACATAGTCAACATAGCGCAAGAAATACGACGCTTAAGTTAAAGCCCAAGTGGCCGCAAGGTTATACATTGCACTCCAGATAAGGGAAGTCCATGGGCCGGATACGCCAAGATCCTAAAGATAGCGGTGCAAGGACCTTCTCCAAGGAACCCTAGATAATAGCAAGCAACGCAGAGGTAAACCCTAGTTTTCACCTATATAAGGGGCACGAAGAACCCTAGTAAGGTACGCTTTCATAGTTATACAGAGCACTAAACCCTAGTTGTTCTTGACGGCACACCCAGTTGTGAGCACAAGGCAATTAGGGCAACACAGTTCCAGTCATTGAGATAATCATACAGTCTCTAGTCACTTTGGTGTTTCTTGCTAGCTGACTTGATCGTCGGAGTGCAAACGGCCGCGAGGGCGCCCCTTTGTTCTTCTTTTTCAGGTACTCGTAGACAAGGCAGAACGAAGGTGCTCTAGCTCGTGGGGACAAGCCACTCATAAAGACGACCCAGGTCAACCGGCCGGAACATTTGGCGCCCACCGTGGGGCTCGATATAAAACATCAGTCCCACCACACAAGTTTTTCAGTTCCAGTTACAGTTTCCAACCTAGTTCCAGCCCTCAAATCGCAGATAGTCAAGGGGGGCTTCCAGAAACCACGAACATGAGACCCGCACGCACTAGGAGCGAAGAGATGACCATACAACAAATCGTGGAGAAGCCCTCCAATCAGTGAATGAAGAAGCCAAGGCTGACCAGTTAAGGCCATTCCTTGAGCGTGGAATGTGGCAAACCTCAAGTTGTATTTCAGCTAAGATATTTGTACCGTCCCGTATCCAGGCGATGACTAAGTCAAGGTCAAAGCCAACGACTGGAGAGTCAAAGTCAACGCAAGGCGTCGCCTAGGTGGAGAGACGCCAAGTGCCAGCATCGCCAAGAGGAAGCGTCGCCAAGACAAAGCGTCGCCTAGGTGATGGCGTCGCCCAACCAGGGCGTCGCCAGATCAAACAGTACTGATCCTGCCGGCAACTCGAACGTGGATGAATCGCTTCGTAGCACTCTCTGCCCTGTCTACGCGACTGCGTCTTCTGCAGAATCACCCTCCGAACCTTCTCTCAGATGTCTTCAAATGTGACCTGCAAAACACACAGACGGCGTCTCTAGCGGCCGTTTGCACTCCGACGATCAAGTTAGTCCACAGAACCACCAAAAACTAGAAAACTAGCAGTGTGTGTGTAAGAACTCTTGCACTCTGTTTTTCGTCTCTCCCTCACTCTCACCCTGATTCTCTCTTTTATCTCTCTTTCCCTGCTTCTGGGCATAACAGAATTCTGTTATGCTTTTCTGGCATGTGTCAGAACCCTGTTATGCTTTTCAGAGAAAGCGTACCTTCAGAATCAGCAGTGGGGAGCGTGAGAGTCTGTGCATGTCTGCGCGTCTCTGCGCTTGGCTGCGCCTGTCTGTACCTTTAGTGGTACGGAGTGTTCTTTGTCTGGACCGCACCCCTCTCAGATGATGACACGTGGAGGCCTGCAACTCACATCTAACCACACACGTGTCACTTACTGGAAGGGCTCTAGCGCTTTCTCTTTGTGTGCCTAAGTTACGCCCTTGCGGAGTAACTTAGGATGTTTCTCTTATCTGGGAAGATCGCATACTCTTGGGAGAACGTCGGGTGTGGCTGGTCTAGGCACACTCACCAAACGTTGCTCTCTGCGTATACGGCTTACCCTTCATGATGCCATGCACGTAATGGGTTGAGGGAATCACCAACCATTGACTGGTTTACTAGTTCCCTCAGGCCACTCTCGTGCATGATTCCCTGAGGTGTGCTCATGCGAGATCCATGCGTAACGCTCTCGCTGGGAACCTCATTCCCAGTTTAACTGCGTGTAACACGAGACCCCGATGACAATACCCCGATGACTGATCAGTGTTTATCTGTTTCTCGCGTTCTGCCTTCAGGCGTTAGTCTGAGAACTGGTCTGTTGGTGGCCACTTGGCTACTGACCACCGATCACCATTCGGGGTGATCTGTTCCCCGACCTCTCTGCCGCCTGATCTGTCGGTGGTAACTTGGTTACTGACCACCGATCACCTCTCTTGGCGATCGTCCCCCTGAACTCTCTGCCACCTGGTCCACGTGTCACCCTGCGAGTGGTCCACGTGGTTCTCTGATGCTGACGTCATCGACCACCGATGACCGATCGGATCACAAGCCCCCTAGTCTCGAGTCGAGAACTCGTTCTCAGCGAAAAGACTAAGTGGTCGTGCCCTCAGTCCACGTGACAAGTGGGGCCGCCTCACGTGCCACCTCACGTGCTGCTTCTTTAACGTTTGGACTCCCTCTCTTAATCTCGCGACACGTGGCCCCATCAACGGCCAGCGTTGTGCGTCGGTAGCGCTTCTCTTATTCAAATTGGCGCGCCCTTCCACTGTTCCTTCATCTTCTTCATTCGACTCCCAGACTCTCTGCGAACTTCTCTTCTGCGCACCCATCTCTCTTCAAATTCTCTGCTTCCCAATCTCTTGCGATCATTCAAAGGTATGGTTTTTCTTTTCCCTGGCCCCTTTTTGGTCATCTTTACCGATTGCATTTATCATTCTAGTTATCATGCATTCATCTTCTTCATTTCCCCCTCTCGAACCCGCGCTAGGGTTTTTCCATGCTCTTACTCTGGCTTCTGCTTCTTCTTCTTCTTCTTTTCATCTGGGCATCTCCTTCTCCTTTCCCTTTTCTGTTTTCCCCGAAACATTCATCATTCCTTCTTCTCCCATTCATTCTGACCTTTTCGTTTTTCCTCCATTTGCAGCTATCTCACGATGGCTCGCTTGAAACAAACTGCGCGCATCATTGCCTCTTCTTCTGGTGCACAGCCTTCCGCAAGTGCGCCAGCTCCACCACCGCCTGTGGCCACCTCCTTCCACGACAATGCCAGGGTCTACGAATGGGCTCCCCTGGCATTGCTCGCTGAAACCTCCACTCTACTGCCCGAGGGCCATCTCAAGTCCCTGCTAAGTCGCAATCCTGATGAGCCTTCCTGCTCCATCGACAGGGAGAACGACTTCAACATTCAAATCTGCATCCCTCCTCGAGGGATGCCTATCTGCGCGGATGACAGGGCCACCAATGGGGTGCCCTTTGTCTTCATCTACTCCGCCATTTTCAAAAGACTAAAGCTGCGCCTCCCTTTCACTTTCTTCGAAAAAGAGCTGATGATGGAGTTAAACGTCGCGCCCTGCCAACTCCATCCAAATGCCTGGGCCTTCATCCGAGCGTTTCAAATCCTCTGCAACTATTTCGGGCACAACGCCTCCGTGGACGTGTTCCTCTATTTCTTCGAAGCGAAGAACCCTGGGGACAGGTCCTGGGTCAGCCTGAACGGGGTTGCTGGACGGGTGCTCCTGGGCCTGTACCAGCAATCCTTCAAAGATTGGAAGGGCAGATTCTACATGATATCTGCTACCCCTCAAAGTCCAAGTCTGCTCGAGGGGTACCCCTTCTACTGGGTTCCTGGAGTTGAGTTCAAGAAATCCAGGGACCTCGAAGCTATGGCCCCTTATGAGCGCGAGCTGTGCGGGCTGCTCCTGGGGGCCAAGTACAATTCTGCTCGTCTCATCAAAGACGAGTTCGATGTGGTGGCCTTAAAAAAGTACATAGGTAGCTCTTCATTCTCCTCTTAGGATACCTGCACCTTTTCATGTATGCTTTTATGTGCTTCTTAACTTACTTGCATACCTTGGTCCTCTAACTCTTCCTTTTTTCATCTATGTAGACTCAATGTCGGGGAAGGACAGGAGGCTAGCTTTACTGGAGCTTGCCAAACGTAGGGGGCCAAGGGCACTGGCTCCTCTTCTTCCACAACTGAGCCCATCGCAGCCCCTCCACTCTCGGTCGCGCCAGCTGAAGGCCCCGAGCCAGGGAAGAAAAGGAAGAGGCTGGTGAAGGCTTCCGCTTCAACTGCTGCTGCTGCTGCTTCGACTGAAGAGGAGAGCTCAGGCTCTCCTCTTGTACACCGCCAAGGAAAAGATCAGCAGTTGAGGGGGCCTCATCTCTCCAGCCTGGAGAGATTGAGGTGGTGGAAGTAGAGGAAGGGTCTTCCCCTCCTCCCTGCGCTCAAACTGCCACAGAGCCCATCAACCCTCCTTCTCCAGGCCAGCAGTTGCCTCCATTACCAAGCTGCCATCTTCCCCCCCAGCAGGCCAATCACCTGGTCCATCCGCTCATCCCGCTGGGGGTGCTTCTGCCCAAACTGGGGGTGCACCACCACCACTGCTGCCGGGTCTAGCTCGCGCCCAAGCGCTTCTGGGGCCACCCACGAGAATTTCAGCAGGGTCATCACCCTAGTTCGACAGCTCATAAGTAACCGGGAGCTCGTCGAGTGGAGTGGTGACGAGGTTGACATGCACCTGGCAAGGCAGGTGGTGCTCTCTCTGGAATTCTCCACCCAGCATCGCAAACAAATAGCCCTGGAGAAGAGGGTGAAGGAGCTTGAGCACGACAAGGAGTCACTGCGAAGTGACTTCGAAGCTGCTCAAGGGTCCGTGAACTGATGCGAGGCATGGTGGAGAAGGCTAGGAGGGAATACCTAGCGCAGGTCCAGGAGACCATCAGACGGAGATCTCGATGGGGCAGATGGTGAGCTCTCTGGACTGCGAGGTGGTGGGGCTTAAGGCCGAGACTTCCTCCCTGCGCCAACAGAACACTCAGCTATTGGGGGAACTCGAGTCCCCAAAGAAGCAGCTGCTGCTGGGGAGAAAGACTCGAGGAGGTGGTGGGCAAACTGTCTGAAGCTGCCTCCTCCCTTGCTGCCGTCACCACTGAGAGAGATGCTGCGGAGGCTTCAAAGCAGGAACTGGAGGTGGAGAAGGCTGATTTGATGAACGTGGGTGTTGATGCCCTTACAGATGGATTCGAGCTAGCACTCGAGCAAATCAAATGCGTTCTCCCGGACCTGGACCTCTCGCAGTTCAGCATCTACCATGAAGTGGTGGATGGAAAGCTCATCCTCCCTGCCCCTTAAACCTTCTCTTCTCTGTAAATTTACTTCTGTACATTTTTTCTTTGCACTTTAATTGTATAAGACTTGGCTATGAATGTAATATCTCAATGCTTCTTTCTTGCATAAGTTTCTTCTTTTGCATTTTCTTTAACTTCACTTATCTTATGTGCGCAACTGAGCTAGCTTAGGTTCAGCGCGATCTTGGGCTTTGCCTTTCCTTTCGCACACGACTAAGGTTAACCAGCTTAGGCTTAGCGCGATCTTGAGCTTCGTCTTTCACTTTGCGCACGACTAAGTGTTAACCAGCTTAGGCTTAGCGCGATCTGCTTCTCTTATTCTTTCGCTTCTACTTGATCACGACTGGCTATTCCCTCAGCTTGGTGTTTAACAGTCCTCGTGCGCTGCTTTGCACCACTAGCCAATTACTGACGACTCATCAGTGATCGTTCTTTAGTCTTTACTTAGCTTTCTCTGTCGCTCTAGCGCTAAGTGCATAGAGGGATTTGACATCGATCGCTCAAGGTGATGCCTCGTCTTGGGGAAAGAAAAGTGTTTCTCGCTAACCCCTCTTACTTTCCCAAGGTCATCACCCTTTGGCGGGTTGAGTCGCTCATTCCCTGCCTCACTCCTGGGGTGAGAAGGGTTTCGGACTAAGAGTCTTACTGGGCCAATATTGGTGTATGCCAAGTGGGTAAGGACGTTTTGTCAAAACCTTTCCTTTCCCTCCCTTGGTCTTACTAGCACCCCTGGCTTTTCAAACCTTTAACTGCTTGCGCTCACACCTGGGGTGAGGAGACTTAGATCGGTGCCAGTACTTGCGCCTAGGGCAAGTAGGGCCAACCAATCACCTGCACTTGCACCTGGGGCAAGGAGGATTTTAACTTAAATACTTGAGCACACTTGATATGCTGAAAATTTTTCTTTAATTGGGTGGCCTCGTTAAAAACCCTCCTTAGGGAAAAGAGTGCCCCCTTGTCTGTTCAACTGTTTCCACCAATACAAAGCATGTATCTTTTAGCGCGAGAACCATTACTGTACAACTTTAACTGAAATAAAATTTAAATGGGTGGCGTTCCACGTTCTGGGGATTGCTCCTCCTCCAAAGTCTCTAGGCGATAGGCTCCGTTCTCCAATGTCTCCACCACTCTGTACGGGCCTGTCCACTTTGGGGATAACTTGTTCTGCATGTCATTCTGATGCGCCTTTCTCATCACCAGATCACCTTCCTGGAAGCGCCTGGGCCTCACTTTAGAGTTGTGCCTCCGCTCTACTCTTCTCTTCACAGCTTCAGCACTGACTCTGGCCTCTTCTCGCACTTCGTCTAGCAAATCCAGATTCACCTTACGCTCTCGTTGGACTCTTCAGCAACGAAGTTCAGGAATCTGGGGGAGCTCTCCTGTATCTCCACAGGAATCATGGCGTCTGTCCCATAGACAAGGCTGAAGGGTGTCTCATGGGTGCTGGACTGTGGGGTGGTGTGATAAGACCATACAATTCTGGGGACCTCCTCTGCCCAGCCTCCTTTGGCCTTGTCTAGTCTTCGCTTCAGCCCCCTGAGCAGCACTCGGTTTGCTGACTCCACCTGCCCATTGGTTTGTGGGTGCTCCACTGATGCGAAGACCTGTTGTATCTTTAACTCTTCACACATCTTCCTCAGCTGATGACTTGTGAACTGGGTGCCATTGTCGGAAACCAGCCTCTTGGGTATTCCGAAGCGGCAGACAATGTTCTTCCAGACGAAGTGTTCGACTTTCTGTGCGGTGATGTGTGCGACTGGCTCTGCCTCCACCCACTTGGTGAAATACTCGATGGCCACGATGAGGAACTTCATCTGCCTTGTCGCCAGGGGAAAGGGTCCTAGGATGTCAATCCCCCATGTATGGAATGGCCACGGGCTATGGATGGACCTCAACTCCTCAGGGGGTGCCTTGTGCCAGTCTGCATGCAGTTGACACTGTTTGCATCGCTGAGCAAACCTTATGCAATCTTCCTTCAGCTTTGGCCAGTATACCCCGGCGGAGTACTCTACTTGCCAAAGCGCGACCACCTACGTGGCTTCCGCACACCCCCTCGTGCAGCTCAGACATGAGTCTGGTGCATTGCTCGCCGTGCACACAGATCTGCACAGGGTGAGAAAATCCAAATCTAAAGAGGTTTCCATCTATAAGAGTGAACTTACTTGAACCCTCTTTATCCTTTTTGCCTCTGCCGATCGAGCGGGAGTACACCATCTTCTAAGTATAGCTGGTATGGCGTATCCAGGTGTCGGGTCCTTTCCCGCATGACCTCCATCGACTCATCGGTCTTTGAGGGTCGCGATCTCACCCTTGGTGCTCTCAGCGTTCTTGGGTCAACGACCGATGACCGATCGTTAGACGCTCCATTGACTTGTATACATGAAGCACCTGGTTGTCTGATACGAACGCGCGCGGCACCTTCAGGGTCTCCTGAATGACGTCCTCTGCTTCCCCCCTTGCCTGAGCTGGCCAGCTTGGCAAGCAGGTCTGCTCGGCATTTTGCTCTCTTGGCACATGCACTAATTCAAACTCGGCGAAGGACGTCTTCAGGAGCTGCACATACTCCAGGTAGGCTGCCATCTGGGATCTTTGCTTGGAACTCCCCGTAACCTGCCCGGTGACCAGCAAAGAGTCGCTCTTGGCCAGCAGATTTCTGCTCCCATTTCTCTTGCTAGCAACATTCCTGCGATCAGGGCCTCGTACTCCGCCTGATTGTTGCTAGCTTTGAAGGCAAAGGGAGGGACTGCTCGATCAGTACCCCGTTTGGTCCTTCCAGGATGACTCCAGCGCCGCTTCCCTGCTGGATAGAGGAGCCATCCACCGATAATACCCATCGGAAATCTAGCCCTTCTGCAGGTGCGCGATCGATGACAGCTCGACTACAAAGTCCGCGAACACCTGCCCCTTGATCGGTCCTCGGGGCTCTACTGAATATCAAATTCTGACAATTCTACTGCCCATTTGACCATCCTGCCGCTACATCAGGTTTCTTCAATACGTTCTGGATAGGCAGATCAGTCATCACCACCACTGTGAAGCTGTGGAAGTAATGCCTGAGTCTTCTGGCTGAAAACACCACCGCCAGAGCAGCCTTCTCGAGGGCTTGGTACCTGTTTCAGGGCCTTGCAGCACTTTACTCACGAAGTAAACGGCCTCTGGGCTGGTTCTGCTCTTGCACCAGGACCGAGCTGACTGCTCTCTCCGTCACAGCAAAATATAGACGAAGAGGGAGCCTACCTGGGGTTTTCGCAAGACTGGTGGACTCGCCAGTACCCCTTTAACTTGATGAAGGCCTCCTCGCACTCCTGTGTCCAGAGAAATCTGCTGTTGCGTTTGAGACACTGGAAGTATGGGTGACCTTTCTCCCCTCCAGCGGACATAAACCGAGACAGAGCTGCCAAGCGACCGGTGAGCTGCTGCACCTCCTTCACCGTCGTTGGGCTCCTCATTGCCACGATCGCCGCACACTTCTCCGGGTTAGCTTCGATTCCCCGCTCTGTCAAGAGGAAGCCCAAGAACTTCCCAGCCTCCACACCGAAAATGCATTTCTCAGGGTTGAGCTTCAGCCTGTACTTGGCAATGGTGGTGAATAGCTCTTCCAGATCAGCTGCATGATGCTTCTTCTCTACGGACGTAACCACCATTCATCTACATAGGCGTGTACGTTCCTTCCAGCATGGGCGAGAGCACCCTGTCCATGAGCCGCTGGTAGGTAGCCCCCGCATTCTTTAACCCGAATGGCATGACCTTGTAGCAATAGCACGACCGTTCGGTCATAAACGTAGTCTTGCATTCATCCATGGGTGCATCCTGATCTGGTTATACCCCGAGAAAGCGTCCAAGAAGCTGAGTAGCTTTCCCCCCGAGCGCTATCAACTAGAGCATCTATGCTAGGTAAGGGTAAGAATCCTTGGGGCACGCCTTGTTGAGGTTAGTGAAGTCTACGCACATTCTCCACTTGCCGCTTGCCTTTTGAACCAGTACCACATTCGCTAGCCACTCGGGGTACTGGATTTCTCTGATGTGCCCTGCGGCAAGGAGCTTCTGCGCTTCGTCGTGGATCACCTTCCTCTTTCTTCGTTGAATTTCCTTCGCCTCTGTCGCACAGGTCGAACCATGGGGTCCATCGACAGACGATGGCAGAGGAAATCGGGGTCGATTCCTGGCATGTCGGATGCTAACCATGCAAAGGCATTCATGTGCTTCTCAATCACACCCATGATCAGCCTTCGCTCTTCTTCAGCGAGGGATTCCCCTAACTTGAACTTTCTTCCCCCGACGTCCACTTCGACCCATCCTTCAGCTGGGTGGGGCCTTCTCTCGCTGGCGATGACCGCCCTCGCGATCCCTGACTCGCGAGGAGTGATCGCGCCTTCCTCTTCTTCTTCAACTTGGGCTACCTAGGAGCCCCCCACCGCAGCATCCTCCATCCTCTGAGCGCCCTGTGTCTCCCTGACCACCGATCGCTCTTCGCGCACGCCTGGTGGTGGTTTTGTGGTGACGTGGCACACACTTCTCTTTTGCTTCAAGCTGTTCTCATAACAGCGTCTTGCCTCAGCCTGATCCGACTTGATGGTTATCACGGTCCCCTCCATCGACGACAGCTTCAACTTCATATGCCTTGTCGATGGTATTGCGCCCAGTCTATTGAGTGTTGGCCTCCCCAACAAGACATTGTACGTAGAAGGGGCGTTCACCACCAGGTACTTTATCTTTTCAGTGCGGGCTGTCGTTCCGTCAGTGAACGTTGTCCTCAGCTCGATGTATCCCCGCACCTCTACCCGATCTCCTGCAAAACCGTAGAGACAACCAGTATACGGTCTTAGCTGGTCAGGGATAACTGTAACTTGTTGAATGTTGGCCAGAACATGACGTCTGCCGAACTTCCTTGATCTACGAGTACTCGGTGCACTCGCCTTCCCGCAGTGATGAGAGAAATGACCACAGGGTCGTTGTCGTGTGGGACAACGTCCCGTAGATCAGCTTTCCTGAAGATGATGTCCACTTCAGGTTAATGACTCTCATTTACCGCATCTACCGCCATTACCGATCGAGCGTATCTCTTTCTCTTTGAAGCTGTGCATCCCCCACCAGAGAAGCCTCCCGCGATCGTCTGCACTTCCCCATGCACAGGGACTTCATGTTGTTGTTCTCCAGTCTAGGATCCTGACGCGCGATCACCCTGCGGCTCACGCAGGTAATCTGCTAGGAAGCCAGACTTCACCAACTCTGCCAGTTGGTGTCCCAGCGCCAAACAAGAATGAAGTGTATGGCCAAAAGCCTGATGAAACTCACACCACTCATTCTTCTTTCTTCCAAGTACCTTATCTGTCTTCTCTGGTACTCGTAGTCTTGCGGCTATAGCAGGAAGGGCAATGAGATCCGCCAATCCCACCATGAAGTTGTATCTCGGGGGTGCGTTATTCTCCCTTGCACACCCCCTGCTCTGGTCTTTGCCTGGTGCATAGGGGCGAGGTTTTTCCCGCACCTTCTTCCCCTCCTTGGCCTCATGCACCCATGCTTGCGGTGGCTTTCCTTGCCCTCCACGCGGTCTTGGTGGTGCAGCACTTCCTCTCTTCTCAGAAACCTCCGTTTCTGCCACTATGTGTGCCACCGCACGTCGTCGGATCTCTGCAAAGGTGCTGGGATGGCTCCTGATGAGAGACTCGCTGAAGGGGCCAGGCAGCACTCCCTTCTTGAACGCGTGCACCAGCATATCTTCATCTTTGCTGGGCAATCTAACTACTTGTGCCCCAAAGCGGTTGAGGTAGTCCTTCAGCGACTCCCCCTGGTATTGGCGCACGTCGAACAGATCGTAGGACACCACTGCAGGTGCCTTGTTGACGATGTATTGCTCAGTGAAGAGCTTCTAGAACTGAGAGAAAGACGTGATGTGTCCTTCTGGTAGGCTCACGAACCACTCCATGGCGATTCCGCTGAGCGTACTCATAAACATTTTGCAGTAGACAACGTCTGAACCCCCAGACAACATCATCTTGGTGTGGAACGCCGTCAGATGCGCCTCCGGGTCTTCTACCCCTTTGAACGATGCCTTCACCCCCACCAGGTTGGGAGGCACCATGGTTCCCATGATCTCAGGGGAGAATGGCCTGGGGAACGCTCTTGGAGGTGAGGGCTGCCTAGACACCCTTTCGTCAACCATGTGTTCCCTCTGCGCTTGCAGCGTCCTTCTCAACTCCTCGTTGACGCGATTCAGCTCGTCGTTCCTGCTTTGCGACGCAGCTAGCTCCGTCTGCATCCTCTCTTGTTCAACCTTTGACGCTGCGGCGTTATCCTGCAGCGTGCGCACCATTTCCAGGACCTGCGCCATTGTCACAGCTCCTTCGTCAGCGGACGGCGCAGGTAATGGTTGTCTGTTTCTAGGCATCTTTCTCTATCAACGAAACTGATAAGACCCTGGTAAGTCTTTAAAACTGTGGTACATATGGGACAACGTTTCACTCGTGCCCCACGGTGGGCGCCAAATGATCCTGCCGGCAACTCGAACGTGGAGGAATCGCTTCGTAGCACTCTCTGCCCTGTCTACGCGACTGCGTCTTCTGCATAATCACCCTCAGAACCTTCTCTTGCTTCTCCAAACGTGGCCTGCAAAACACACAGACGGCGCCTCTAGCGGCCGTTTTCACTCCGACGATCAAGTTAGTCCACAGAACCACCAAAGACTAGAAAACTAGTAGTGTGTGTAAAAAACTCTTGCTCCCTGTTTTTCGTATCCTCCCACTCTCACCCTGATTCTCTCTTTTACCTCTCTTTCCCTGCTTCTGGGCATAACAAAATTCTGTTATGCTTTTCTGGCATGTGTCAGAACCCTGTTATGCTTTTCAGAGAAAGCGTACCTTCAGAATCAGCAGTGGGGAGCGAGAGAGTCTGTGCATGCCTGCGCGTCTCTGCGCTTGGCTGCGCCTGTCTGTACCTTTAGTGGTACGGAGTGCTCTTTTGTCTGGACCGCACCCCTCTCAGAAGATGACACGTGGAGGCCTGCAACTCACATCTAACCACCCACGTGTCATTTACTGGAAGGGCTCTAGCGCTTCTCTTTGTGTGCCCAAGTTACGCCCTTGCGGAGTAACTTAGGATATTTCTCTTATCTGGGTAGATCGCATACTCTTAGGAGAACATCGGGTGTGGCTGTTCTAGGCACACTCACCAGACGTTGCTCTCTGCGTAGGCGACTTACCCTTCACGATGCCACGCACGTAGTGGGTTGAGGGAATCACCAATCACTGACTGGTTTACTAGTTCCCTCAGGCCACTCTCGTGCATGATTCCCTGAGGTGTGCTCATGCGAGATCCATGCGTAACGCTCTCGCTAGGAACCTCAGTCCCAGTTTAACTGCGTGTAACACGAGACCCCGATGACAATACACCCGATGACTGATCAGTGTTTATTTGTTTCTTCGCGTTCTGCCTTCAGGCGTTAGTCTGAGAACTGGTCTGCTGGTGGCCACTTGGCTACTGACCACCGATCAACGTTCTGGATGATCTGTCCCCCGACCTCTCTGCCGCCTGATCTGTCGGTGATCACTTGGTTACTAACCACCGATCACCGCTCTTGGCGATCATCCCCCTGACCTCTCTCCCACCTGGTCCACGTGTCACCCTGCGGGTGGTCCACGTGGTTCTCTGTTCCTGACGTCATCGACTACCGATGACCGATCGGATCAGTTTCGGTCAACAGGCAGGATCATCAGGCGCCCACCGTGGGGCCGTGTAAAACCTGTTCCCATCCACAGCGTGAGTTCTTGGAGGTTTCTGCGGTTTCTGTTTGGTGCAACCATTTTCCACAGTTCGTTTGAGTTTTTGTTCGGGGAGGTGAGGTTTTTTGCTGCTTACGCACGTTTTAATCGGTGAGATCTGATTTCTGTTGCTCGTTTGGATTTTCGTGGAAGAAGCGTTGGTTTTTAGTGGAGTTGCGAGTTTCTGTGAAGGTTTGCTGTGTTCTTAGGGTTCTTCGAAGTTTTACGAAGCTCTGACCGATTGATCGCTGAGTCAATCGTCGCTGAAGAAGGTGTAGGTGTTTGTACCGCCCTGGTGGCCGGATGAGATGACGTGGCATCCTGTTACAGTGTAGGCGTGTTGACAAGGCGCCAGGTTGACAGTTGAGAAGGAAGTCAGGAGGCACGTGTAGTCGCCCATAGTTAAGTTGGCGTGTTCCGATCTCTAGCTTACCAGAATAGGCGATCGCCAGGTTGAGGACGAAGTCGCCAGATGCAGACTCAGGCGACCAGGCAGTCGGAGATCGCCAGAACAAGCACATCGCCGAAGTTAAAGGAAAAGCAGATTATGAAGGCGGCCGGCGAGACCACAGGGAAGGTGTATGAAGGCCCTACCTCGCCAGTTTCAGTAGGGATCGCACTCCTGAGTTAGCTATGCACTGGGCAGCACCATGCATAGGTAACTTAGCCAAAATGAGAGTAGAAGTAGCGCCAAGTCAGGGAGCCTCCAGATGATGGCACGTGTACGGTTGGATACGAGCCACGTGTCCAAGTCAGTAACTGCCAGGAGAGAGAAAATCACCAGGTATATAAGAGTTCCTAACAGATTTCCTAAGGTACGCACGTTCAGTTCATACACTTTACGCTTGCGAGAGACAGAGCTGTTTGTGAGAGAGATTTGCACGGTTCCAGTTCTTAGTATTTGGTGATACCGCCACTGACTTGAGCGTCGGAGTGCGATCGGCCGCAGCGGCGCCGTATCGTTTCTTTGCAGGTTCTTGAGATAGATCCAGAGGAGGAACGAAAGTGAGAAGCGGCGCGCACGTCGATCCTTTGACGAGGCATTCTCCAGCGCTCCGGTCAACAGGCAGGATCATCAGGCGCCCACCGTGGGGCCGTGTAAAACGTGCTCCCATCCACAGCGTGAGTTCGTGGAGGTTTTCGAGGTTTTCTGCGCGGTTGTGTGCTGGTGCAACCGTCGTTCTTGGTTTCTTTGAGTTTCGTTCGGTGAAGTTTGTGTTTTAAACCGTTCGTTTGGTTTTTCGATCGGTGGATTCGGGTTCTTTCGAGTGGTTGTTTGGTTCGCGGGGAAGCGGTGGTCTTGGTGAAGCTGCGTTTTTCTTTGAAGGTTCGCGGTTTCTTAAAGTCCCTGCGCAGTTTCTTGAATCTTCTCCGATCGGTCGCTGATTCGTTCGTGGTTGAAGTGTTATTTGCTGTACTTCTGTGGTTCGCTGAAGTTAATGAGAAAGATGAGAAGCAATCGTTCCAGTCCCGTGGCTCCCGTCGCAGCTGAAGGCGACGCCGCCATGACCATGGCGCAGATGGCAGAAATGATGCGCTCATTGCAGGCTACTGTAGAAGCCTCGCGCATCGAGCAGGCCAGGATACATGAAGACCTGGTCGCCTCTCGCGCCAGAAACGAGGAGCTCAGCAAGGTAGCTGAGGAGCTACGTCGAGCTCTTCAGGAGCAGCAGGTTCGTTCTTCCGCTGAGGAGGTGGCACCGTCAACGCCGCCTCGTGTTTTCCCAATGCCTTTCATTCAGGCGATTACCGACACGCCAATTCCCACGAGCGTGGTCCCAGTTAAAGCTGTTTTTACTGGCGTGGAAGATCCAGAGGCTCATCTGACCACGTTCCACACACAGATGATGCTGTCAGGGGGGTCGGATGCTGTCTATTGTAAGATGTTTGTGAGCACGCTCCAGGGAACGGCGATGGAGTGGTTTGTGAGCCTGCCTAATGGCCACATAACTAATTTTCAGCAATTCTCGAAAATCTTTGTCGAGCAGTATATTGTGAATAAGGCACCGCCCAGAGTGTCCTATGATCTGTTTGATATAAGGCAGTACCATGGGGAGTCCCTCAGAGACTACCTCAATCGCTTCGGAGCGCAGATGGTCAGGTCGCCGGCCAAGGATGAAGAAATGCTGGTTTATGCCTTCAAGAAGGGCGTGCAGCCAGGGCCATTCTGCGAAGCCTTGATCAGGGCTCATCCAGCGACGTTTGCTGAAGTCAGGCGACTTGCGGTGGCTCACATCGCCGACGAGAGTGAGGTCGCCGAGAAGAGGGGCAGTGTCGCTCCCGTCAGGCCACGCGCCCAGACCAGGATCCAGCCACAGATGGTGCTGGAAACGGCAGCGGCGGCCAGAAAGGATCAAAGGACTCGCTATCCTTACGATAGGAGAAACAAGGGAAGAAGCCAAGCACGCCAACAACCAGCACGCCGGGAATACAACCGCCCGCCTAAGCACAAATTCGTCATGGGACTAGCGGACCTGATCGCTATCCCTAACATATCTGATAGATTGAAGGCGCCCGAAAAGGTGGGCGACAAGGTGCTGGGGTCGAAGCCGGATGTCTGGTGCGAGTTCCACCAGTGTTTTGGCCACAACCTGGACTCGTGTTTGTCTTTAGGGTACCAGCTCGACGATCTGGTTAAGAGCGGGTTCCTAAACGACTATCTGCTGGACAGAAGGACCGGAGGAGCGTCGAGTTCCCAGCCGGCAGGGGGAGAAGCCCAGCAACACGAGATGCCTATCCATGGGGAGATCCACACCATTGCAGGGGGTTTCTCAGGTGGTGGATGCACCGCATCGCAGAGGAAAAAGTACGCGCGATCGGTGATGTCGGTGGACATGTTTGAAGATCACTCGCCCGAAGTGGACATTACGTTCACCAAGCAGGATCTTCGGGACGTTGTGCCTCACGACAACGATCCCATTGTTATTTCGTTGATCACAGCGGGGAGGAAGGTTCACCGAGTTCTGGTGGACCAAGGAAGTTCGGCAGACGTGATGTTCTGGCCGACTTTCACGCAGCTAGAGTTGCCCCTTGACCAGCTGAGGCCCTATGGAGGGTGCTTGTATGGGTTCGCTGGCGACCAGGTGGAAGTCAGGGGGTACATTGAGCTGAGAACCACGTTTACCGATGAGGCTGGGTCGAGGACGGAGAAAATCAAGTACCTCATCGTAAACGCCCCTTCAGCATATAACATCCTGCTGGGAAGGCCCACTCTCAACAGGATAGGCGCAATTCCATCGACTCGGCACATGAAGGTGAAGCTGCCGTCCATGGAAGGGGTGGTGATCACGATAAAGTCTGATCAGAAGGAAGCGAAAAAGTGCTATGAAAATAGCCTGAAAAACAAAAGATCAGTTAGCTATGTTACAACCACCCCACCTCCCGGTGTGAAGCCCAGACCGCCGGTGATGGAGGAGGCCGCCGGAAGGGACGTAGAGATGGTAGATGCTGAGCTGGGGGAGAGGAATGCTGGCCCGGAGGAAGAAGAGGCGCGGAATCGACCGGAGGAAGCCAGGGAGCTGGGAATCACCAAGGCGGTGATCGCCAGAGAATCAAGGCCCAAGCCTGTCGAGCAGTGGCTCGAGAAGGAAATCGGGGGGAAAGTTTTCAAGCTCGGAAGATCTCTGGAGGTCGATCTCCAGGACCAGATTGCCAAGGTGATTGAACGGCATCTGGACGCGTTTGCCTGGTCTGCTTCGGACATGCCCGGGATCGATCCCGACTTCTTGTGCCATCATCTGGCGATGGACAACATGGTGAGACCGGTGCGGCAAAGAAGGAGGAAATTTAATGAAGAAAGGAGGCAGGCGATCAAGGATGAGACCCAGAAACTCCTCGCTGCAGGCCACATCAGGGAAGTCCAGTACCCTGAGTGGCTGGCAAATGTCGTGCTGGTAAAGAAGAGCAACGGGAAATGGCGCATGTGCGTCGATTTCACCGACCTGAATAAGGCTTGCCCAAAGGATTCGTATCCTTTACCAAGCATTGATGCCCTGGTTGATAGTGCTGCAGGGTGCAAGCTGCTGAGTTTCCTGGATGCCTTCTCGGGCTACAATCAGATCAAGATGCATCCCCTCGATGAAGAAAAGACAGCCTTCATGACGGAGAGGTCGTGCTACTGCTATAAGGTGATGCCGTTTGGGCTGAAGAACGCGGGGGCCACGTACCAGAGGCTGATGGATCGAGTACTTGCACCGATGCTGGGAAGGAACGTGCAAGCTTACGTCGATGACATGGTCGTGACCTCGCAGGAGAAAAGCAAGCACGTTGCAGACTTGGAAGAATTGTTCACAACGATCGCCAAGTTCAAGTTGAAGCTCAACCCGGAGAAATGCATTTTCGGCGTGGAGGCTGGAAAATTTTTGGGTTTTCTCTTGACTGAAAGAGGGATAGAGGCCAACCCGGACAAGTGTGCCGCCATCTTGGCGATGAGAAGCCCGACTACAGTGAAAGAAGTCCAGCAGCTGACGGGTCGGATGGCGCGCCTTTCCCGCTTCGTGTCGGCGAGCGGAGAAAAGGGACATCCCTATTTCCGGTGTCTGCAGCGCAACAACAAGTTCGCTTGGACGAAAGAGTGCGAGGAAGCTTTCGTCAAGCTAAAGGAATATTTGGCGAGCCCGCCGGTTCTGTGCAAACCATTGGCGGGAATCCCTCTCAGGTTGTATTTCGCTGTGACTGAGAGGGCGGTGAGTGCGGTGCTCGCCCAGGACCAGGATCAGGCTCAGAAGCCTATTTATTTCGTGAGTAAAGTGTTGCAGGGCCCAGAAACGAGATATCAGGCCCTGGAGAAGGCTGCGTTGGCTGTGGTGTTTTCGGCGAGGAGGTTGCGCCACTATTTCCACAGTTTCACAATATTGGTGATGACTGACCTGCCCATCCAGAAGGTCTTGAAGAAACCTGACGTTGCAGGAAGAATGGTGAAGTGGGCAGTCGAGTTGTCGGAGTTTGACATTAAATATGAGCCTCGAGGCCCGATCAAAGGGCAAATCTTTGCGGATTTCGTAGTCGAGCTCTCTTCAGAGGCGACGCGGGTTGAGGGAGATGATTTCCGTTGGGTACTCTCGGTGGATGGATCGTCAAACCAGCAGGGTAGCGGTGCTGGAGTCATATTGGAAGGACCCAACGGCGTGCTGATCGAACAATCGTTGAGATTCGCCTTCAAAGCCAGCAACAATCAAGCAGAGTATGAGGCGCTGATCGCCGGGATTCTGCTGGCTAAAGAAATGGGAGCCAGAGTGCTGATGGCTAAGAGTGACTCGCTGCTAGTCACAGGGCAAGTAACAGGCGAGTTCCAGGCTAAAGATCCACAAATGGCGGCTTACTTGGCGTATGTGCAGGAATTGAAGAGTTCCTTTGCCTTTTTTGAAGTGGTGCATGTGCCCCGAGAACAGAATGCCCGAGCTGACCTGCTTGCTAAGCTCGCCAGCTCAGGCAAGGGGGGTAGGCAGAGGACAGTGATTCAAGAAACTTTGAAGACGCCGAGGGCATTTGTAGCAGATCACCTGGTCCTTCAGATAAGCAGGTCGACGGAGAGAGCAGCGAGAAGCCATAAATCTTTGACGCAAGAAACTCTGAGATCGCTAAGGATTAGAGCATGTCGAGGAAAGAAGGTGGACGTGATACAGGTCTGCGCCACCCACGAGTCAGACACTTGGATAACACAGTACAAGCGGTGCTTGGCAGATGGTCTCCTCCCGCTAGATCCAACAGAAGCTAGAAAGGTAAAGAAAAATTCCAGCAAGTATACATTGATTGATGGCGATCTGTACAGGTTTGGATTCACTCACCCACTCCTGGAATGTATACACGGCGAGAAGTGCACGAGGATTATGGCAGAGCTCCACGACGGAATATGTGGAAGTCACGTCGGGGGTCGAGCTCTGGCCGCGAGGACTCTCCGTGCAGGCTACTATTGGCCATCCATGAGAGAAGATTGCAAGAAGTACGCCCAGTGCTGCAAACAATGCCAGCAGCACGCCGATTGGCACAAGGCGCCTCCCGAGGAGTTGAAGTCGATCTATAGCCCTTGGCCGTTTCATACTTGGGGAATCGACATCCTGGGACCTTTTCCACTGGCGATCAGGCAGATGAAGTACTTGGTGGTTGCGATTGAGTATTTCACCAAGTGGATTGAAGCAGAACCAGTAGCCCAGATCACCGCGCACAAGATCGAAGGCTTTGTATGGAAGAATATTGTGTGCCGGTTTGGAGTGCCTAAGCGCCTGGTATCAGATAATGGGACTCAGTTTGCGAGCCACCTGTTGAAGAAGCTTTGCGAAGAGGTCGGAATTCAGCAAGTGTTTGCATCCGTCGAGCACCCTCAGACTAATGGCCAGGTGGAATCAGCTAACCGAGTGTTGCTGAGAGGTTTGAAGAGGAGGCTCGAGAAAGCCAAGGGGAGTTGGGCTGAGGAGGTACCCCGAATAGTTTGGGCGTACCACACCACCGAGCAGTCAGGAACCCATGAGACCCCGTTTAGCTTGGTCTACGGGTGTGATGCCATGATTCCAGTCGAGATTCAGGAGAGCTCGCCGAGATTCCAGAACTTTGTAGAGGAAGACTCGAATGAAGAGAGAAGACTGAACCTGGATCTGCTGGACGAAGTCAGGGAGGAGGCAAGGCTGAAGGCTGAGGCGGTGAAGAGAAGGGTCGAGCGAAGGTACAACTCAAAGGTGATGCCAAGGCAGTTTAGAGAAGGCAATCTGGTGATGAGAAAGGCCCACCAGTACGAGATGGAGAATAAGCTATCACCCAAGTGGACTGGACCGTTCAGAATAACCGAGGCACTCGGGAACGGAGCCTATCGCTTGGAGACGTTGGAAGGGGGGGCGATCCCTCGTACCTGGAACGCCACACACCTGAAGTTGTACTATAGCTAAGAGCTTTGTAAGTAAAGACAAACACAAGTATTACATTGCAATGTCTCTGTTAAAACAGTTTTAAGGGGGCACTCTTTTTTCCCTAAGGAGGGTTTTTAATGAGGCCACCCAATAAAAGAAGAGTTTTCGAAGTATAAGGTGTTTTCAGATCGCATATGTGTTATTTCCAAAGGTTTCGAAGAAAGACCTTGTCATTCGTACAAGATTTGAGGCACGAAAAGATATGTCGCGTGTTTTCTAAAGTTTTAAAGTCCTCATCGTTTTTCGGCGATTAGAGGCACCAGTTAAGTTTTTAAAGTCCTCATCGTTTTTCGGCGATTAGAGGCACCAGTTAAGTCTTTAAAGTCCTCATCGTTTTTCGGCGATCGGAGGCACCAGATGGAAGACCTCAACGCCCTCGCGCGTTTTGAGGCAAGTTAAAGACCTCCTCGCCGTTGCGCGGGCGCAGGCGAGAAAGGTCCTTAGTGCATCCAGGGGGGAGGAGATGTACGCCCTGGGCAAGTTGAGGCACCGGATAAAGTCCTTATCGCCGTTGTGCGAGCTAAGGCCCATCAAAGACCTCCTCGCCGTCGAAGCGAGTGCAGGCGTGAGAAAGAAAAGGTCCTCAGTGCATCCAGGGGGGAGGAGATGTACACCCTGGGCAAGTTGAGGCACCTGACAAAGTCCTTCTCGCCGTCGAGCGAGTTAAGGCCGTTTAAAGTCCTTCTCGCCGATGAGCGAGTTCAGGCGAGTAAAAGTCCTTCTCGCCGATGAGCGAGTTCAGGCGAGTTAAAAGACCTTCTCGCCTGTGCGCGAGTATAGGCAAGATAAAATCCTTCTCGTCTTGAACGAGTTCAGGTATGGCGAAGAGGGTGGAAGAAGCTTGAAAGGTGGCTAAGGTAGGTTCGAAGAGAACGCCTAGCCAGCCAGTCTTTAGCTCTGAGGTTCAGGGGAGGTAAAGGAAGGTCCCAAAGGGCATTTCTGCCTCAGATAAAGAGATGACTGCCAAAGCCTGAGGCTAAGGAAAGCTGGTGTTGCCAAGAGGTCAAGGTGATCGCGAAAGTTCAAACACGGCGAGAAGGCTGAAAGACTTGTTTGATAAAGCGGGTCAAGTGGGACGTTGTTTGAACCAATGATTGAATCACAGTTCATTGCTTGGAACTTTTCTTACGATCAGGTTAGTGCCTCAGGGGTACAAGTTGTTTAAAGTGATTATTGCTTAAGTTCGAATCAGCTCGAAGAAGTTACGCCGAAGGTCATGTTCGCAAAATCGCTAAGTTAAGCGTAGCAGAGTTAGGCATACAAAGAAAGTAAAGCGCTCAAGAGAAGTCAGAAGACATATCCAAATTTCGCTATTGAAATAAGTAGCTGTTCAAAATACATGTGCAAGAGTTTTCACAAGATAAATACAAGTGAATTCATAAAGAGGCAGATGGGGTAGAGTTGGTTGAGCCTTCGGCGGGAACGACCTTCCCATCTACCACTTTGTTGTCTAACGACACCATGCTAAGGTCAAGATCGGGGAAGAGGCATGCAAACTGTTCTCGAGCGGCATCAAACCCAGCAACCAGAATCTGAGCAGAGCTTAGCTTAAGTTCTTCAATTTGCTTCTGAAATCCTTCAACCTGCTGCTTAAGCTCCTTGTTCTGCTGCTCCAGCTCTTCGACCTGTTTTTGGAGTTGTTTGTTGGTCTCTTGAGCTTGAAGAAGGTCGTCAGCCACCTTCTTAGATTCTGTTTGAGCCTGGGCCAACTCGGCAACCATCTTCACCTTCTCTTTGTTTGCCTCGGAGAGATCAGCCATGGCGTCGTCTCTTGCTTTCTCTACTTGCCCAAGTAGCTTCTCACGGTCGATCGACCTTTGCTCCAGCTTCTGTACCTTGTCGGCATTGGCTTGAATTTGAGCCTCCAGGTTGCTCGCCTTGGTACGCAGAGGCACGATTCGGCTTTCGAGTTCGACCTTTTCTTGGGCAAGTTCATGGACTTTGCGGCGAAGGTCAACAGCTTCCTTGCGCGCAAGCCTAAGCTCGGTGTTTAGGGCATCCTCCACTCGAGAATGTTCCATTTCCGTGAGCGTTAGGCTGAATGACACCTTCTCCACCTCGACCTTCATTGTGCTGTTCTCGGTCTTGAGGTTGTAGATGTCATCCTGTAGCCGCCTGGTGGAGCTCTCCACAACTCTCGTTATGATTGATGGGATATCCTCTGCAATGGTTTTGAGCTTAGCAGTCAGAGGTTCCCACATCCTCGTGACCTCGAGAGAAAGATTTGCAGCTTGGAGAGGCGCCAGGGGGGCTTGTTGAGGGTTCTCGTCGCCGCCTTCCTTAGCAATATTTTCGGTGTTTGCTTCTTGGCGCGGCGACGCAATCGGGGACTCGGTGATTAGGATTGGAGAGGTGTGAGCGGCCTCATCCCCGATTGGAACGACTCCTGCAGCTGAGGTGTTGGAAGGAGGGCCCCCTCCTGCTGATATATGTGGAGTGGAGGCGCTCGGGGGGTCCTCTAAGAAGTTTGGCTCTTGGGCCTCAGTTGCAGGTGGCGCAGTGGCCAATGGGACTGCTTGGACTGGTGGTGAAGGGGCTCGTGGCGTTGGCGATGAGGGAGGAGGGGCAGGTGTTGACGGTGGTGTTGAAGCTGGAAGAGGGGGTGGGGCAGGTGGAGAGGGTGGTGCCACCCTTTTCCTCTTTGTAACGAGGCCATCCTCAGTGACCTCGTCGTCCTCTTCCTCATCCTCTTGGACAACTTGGGGGGCCTTCCGCTTTGGCCTCTTAAGGACCAGTTTCTTTCGTTGGGCGGGCGCCTTAGGCGGTGATCGCCCCTGGATGATGGCCTTCTCGACCGCTGAGTTGGGAACCGTCTGGGAGCCGGTCGCCAACCCATGATTGCGGGCGAGCGCCTTTAAATCGGCGAGCATGTTCTTACTCAACATGGTGTCTGCATGAAATAAAAGTGCGTAAGTTAGCTCAAAGGAGAAAGGGGTAAGTATACAAGACAATAAGACAGCAAAGCAGGCATATGCAGAAAAGATAAAACCAAAGTCTTGTGTGTATTGCACAAGACGCCCAGAAACAATATCGGAAGCAAGGACAAGACAAAGATGTAGCGTCCTAACCTATTTGAAATTCCAACTGGTCCTCAAAGAACTCGAAGGAAATCAGGGTGGGGGTCAAGAATGTTATGTGGGCATCCGCCACCCTCTTCCAGAAGAGACAAAGGTCTCTGTCCAAAGCTCCCATGCTATCAGGACTTCTAGGCCTCCTGAAGCAGCTCTTGGACTCTTTTTTCCCCTTGTCCACCCAGTACAAGGGGAAACCGTCGAGAAGGGAAGGGTCTTTGTCGTTTGCGCGGACCTGGATGAACTTCCCCTTCCAATCCTTATACGACTGCTGGAAGATGGTGAAGATGGATCTCCCAGCAATGGCGTTCAGACTGACCCACAGGCGATCGCCTGGGTGTTTGGCCTCAAACAGAAACAAAAATACGTCCACTGACGCAGGCAACCCCAGGTGGGCGCACGTTACCTCAAAAGCTCGGACGAACGCCCAGCTGTTGGGATGAAGCTGGGCGGCAGCGATATTGAGCTCGGTTAAGAGTTCCCACTCAAATCGAGTGAGAGGGAACCTGAGTTTAACTTTCTTGAAGAGAGTGGTGTAGACGAAGCAGAAGGGCCCGTCGGCGCTCACTTTATCATCTACGCACACTGGCAGGGTGGCTGGGCAAGGCAGCACCATCATTCTCTCATCGTGCTCCTTGTGGAATGATTGGTGGGCCTCGTCCCCATTGGTCAATTGCAGAACCGCTCCCGCGGTGTTCACCGACGACGTTTCCTTTAAGAGGGTTGAGTTAGCCCATGAGTATAACTTCTTGAAGTCTGGCAGTGGGGTGGGGGCTCCTCCAGCGTTTGGTGGAGTCGCCTGGGCCAGAGTGGTTTGAGAAGACGCGGGCCTCACAGCCTGCGATGAGGGAGCACCACGAACTTGCGAAGAGTCGTGTGCTTGTGAAGGGGGGTTTCGCGCTGACGGAGGGGGGTTCGGGGTGATCTTCGTGCGAGTCATGGTAGCAACTGCAAACGAAGGAGGAAGGAAAAATGATCAGGAGGGTTACGAAGGCTGACTCAATCATGAATAGAAGGTGAAAGACGAACGAATGTGAGTTCGTTGCGACAATCGGCAAAGCCCTAAGTCACGCAGAAGGAGAAATGGAAAAACAGCCCACAACGTATGCACCAGACAGTTATAGGATGATGCAAATCGGTGAAAATGCAGGAAAACCCAGCAGATGAAGGAAAGTAGTTACCTTTCGATGATCGGGAGAATGTTAAGGGGAGTTGGTGATCTAGAGCGTCGAGGAACGTCGAGAGCTTTCGCAGAAGAGAAGGAGAGTGTATGCAAGTGTGAAGAAAGTGATGGAACAGTAGGAGCGTAAGGGGTTTAAGGGTTTTCGAACGGTTTGGGGAAGCGCTAACGACAGATGAAGATGGCCGTTGATGAGAGCCACGTGTCGAATGATGCGCGAAGAGTTTGGTGGAGCGTCAGAGCAGCAGAAAGTACTACCGCTTGGAATTCCGCGCCCATGCCACGTAGACCGGTGTTAACGAAGGCTTTTTCAGTCTTTCCGCTAGACAAGTCTTCGCTTAAGACTGGGGGGCTTGTGTACCGCCCTGGTGGCCGGATGCGATGACGTGGCATCCTGTTACAGTGTAGGCGTGTTGACAAGGCGCCAGGTTGACAGTTGAGAAGGAAGTCAGGAGGCACGTGTAGTCGCCCATAGTTAAGTTGGCGTGTTCCGATCTCTAGCTTACCAGAATAGGCGATCGCCAGGTTGAGGACGAAGTCGCCAGATGCAGACTCAGGCGACCAGGCAGTCGGAGATCGCCAGAACAAGCACATCGCCGAAGTTAAAGGAAAAGCAGATTATGAAGGCGGCCGGCGAGACCACAGGGAAGGTGTATGAAGGCCCTACCTCGCCAGTTTCAGTAGGGATCGCACTCCTGAGTTAGCTATGCACTGGGCAGCACCATGCATAGGTAACTTAGCCAAAATGAGAGTAGAAGTAGCGCCAAGTCAGGGAGCCTCCAGATGATGGCACGTGTACGGTTGGATACGAGCCACGTGTCCAAGTCAGTAACTGCCAGGAGAGAGAAAATCACCAGGTATATAAGAGTTCCTAACAGATTTCCTAAGGTACGCACGTTCAGTTCATACACTTTACGCTTGCGAGAGACAGAGCTGTTTGTGAGAGAGATTTGCACGGTTCCAGTTCTTAGTATTTGGTGATACCGCCACTGACTTGAGCGTCGGAGTGCGATCGGCCGCAGCGGCACCGTATCGTTTCTTTGCAGGTTCTTGAGATAGATCCAGAGGAGGAACGGAAGTGAGAAGCGGCGCGCACGTCGATCCTTTGACGAGGCATTCTCCAGCGCTCCGGTCAACAGGCAGGATCAGTGTTCTTTATCGCTCTTTGTGATCTGTCAAGTTTCATGAGAAAGATGAGAAGCAACCATTCAAGTCCAGTTGTGCCCGTTGCTGCTGAAGGCGCCATGACTATGTCGCAGATGGTGGAAATCATGCGTTTGCTGCAGGCGAATGTGGAAGCCTCGCGTATAGAGCAGGCAAAAATGCACGAGGACCTGGTCGCCTCTCAGGCCAGGAATGAAGAGCTCAGCAGAGTTACTGAAGAATTGCGCCAAGCTCTTCAGGAGCAGCGAGGGCGCCCAGTCGCTGAAGAGGTCGCGCCGTCAACGCCGCCTCGCGTTTTTCCCATGCCTTTCGGTCAGGCGATTACAGACACGCCTATCCCTGCGAGTGTGGTACCTGTGAAGGCTGTTTTTACCGGCGTGGAGGATCCTGAGGCACATCTCACCACGTTCCATACGCAGATGATGCTGTCAGGAGGATCAGACGCCGTGTACTGCAAGATGTTTGTGAGCACACTCCAGGGAACGGCGCTGGAATGGTTTGTGAGCCTGCATACAGGCCACATAACCAACTTCCAACAGTTTTCGAAGATCTTCGTCGAGCAGTACATAGTGAATAAGGCGCCGCCTAGGGTGTCTTATGATCTGTTCGACATAAGGCAGTACCAGGGAGAGTCCCTCAGGGACTACTTGAATCGTTTTGGGGCGCAGATGGTTCGCTCGCCGGCCAAGGACGAAGAGATGCTGGTCTACGCGTTCAAGAAGGGCGTGCTGCCGGGACCCTTCTGCGAGGCATTGATCAAGGCTCACCCGCCACATTTGCTGAGGTTAGGCGACTTGCGGTGGCCCACATCGCCGATGAAAGTGAGGTCGCCGAGAAGAGGGGAAGCGTGGCCCCCGCTAGGCCACGCGCCCAGACCAGGATCCAGCCGCAGAGGGTGTTGGAGACGATGGCGGCCAAGAGGGATCAGAGGACTCGCCATCCTTATGATCCAAGGAAAAACAAGGGCAGGGGCCCAGGGCGCCCTCAGCCAGCACGCCGGGAGTACAATCGCCCGCCAAAGCACAAGTTTGTCATTGGATTGGCGGACCTGATCGCCATTCCCAATATATCAGCTAGGCTGAAGGCGCCCGAGAAGGTGGGCGACAAGGTGCTGTGACCAAAGCCAGACGCCTGGTGCGAGTTCCACCAGGGCTTTGGCCACACCGTGGACTCATGCTTGGCTTTAGGATACCAGCTCGACGATCTGGTCAAGAGCGGGTTCCTCAACGACTACTTGCTGGATAGAAGGACGGGGGGCGCGTCGAGCTCCCAACCAGCAGGTGGTGAGGCTCAGCAGCACGAGATGCCCACCCACGGAGAGATCCACACCATTGCGGGAGGTTTCTCGGGTGGTGGATGCACCGCATCACAGAGGAAGAAGTATGCGAGGTCTGTGATGACGGTGGATATGTTTGAGGACCACTCGCCGGATGTGGACATTACGTTCACAGAGCAAGATCTTCGGGACGTTGTGCCTCATGACAACGACCCCATAGTCATCTCGCTGATTACGGCGGGAAGGAAGGTCCACAGGGTTCTGGTGGACCAAGGAAGCTCGGCAGACGTGATGTTCTGGCCGACTTTCACGCAGTTGGAGCTACCCTTTGACCAGCTGAGGCCCTATGGATGGTGTTTGTATGGTTTCGCTGGTGACCAGGTGGAGCTCAGGGGGTACATTGAGTTGAGGACGACGTTTACGGATGAGGCGGGCTCGAGAACAGAGAAAATCAAGTACCTTGTCGTGAACGCTCCTTCAGCATACAACATTCTGTTGGGAAGACCCACGCTCAACAGAACAGGCGCTATACCCTCGACCCGGCACATGAAGGTGAAGCTGCCATCTATGGAGGGGGTGGTGATCACCATCAAATCCGACCAGAAAGAAGCAAAGAAGTGCTATGAGAATATCCTGAAGAACAAGAGGTCCGTGAGTTACGTGACAACCACCCCGCCTCCCGGTGTGAAGCCCAGGCCGATGGTAATAGAGGAGACCGCCGGAAGCGACGTGGTGATGGTGGATGCTGAGTTGGGGGAGAAGAACGCCGGTCCAGAGGAAGAAGAGGCGAGGAATCGCCCTGAGGAAGCGAGGGAGCTGGGAATCGCCAGGGCGGTGATCGCCAGAGAAACCAGACCAAAACCCGTCGAGCAGTGGCTCGAAAGGGAAATCGGGGGAAGGATCTTCAAGTTGGGAAGATCTTTGGAGGCTGAGCTACAGGACCAGATCGCTAAGGTGATAGAGCGGCATCTGGATGCGTTCGCGTGGTCCGCTTCGGACATGCCCGGGATCGATCCCGACTTCTTGTGCCATCATTTGGCGATGGACAACCAGGTCAGACCAGTACGACAGAGGAGGAGGAAATTCAACGAGGAGAGAAGGCAGGCGATCAGGGACGAAACCCATAAGCTCCTCACTGCAGGCCATATCAGGGAGGTGCAGTACCCTGAGTGGCTGGCCAATGTCGTGCTGGTGAAGAAGAGCAATGGGAAGTGGCGCATGTGCGTCGACTTCACTGATCTGAACAAGGCTTGCCCAAAGGATTCGTATCCTTTGCCAAGCATAGACGCCCTGGTGGACAGTGCTGCAGGGTGTAAGTTGTTGAGTTTCCTCGATGCCTTCTCGGGGTATAACCAAATCTAGATGCATCCCATGGATGAAGAGAACACCGCCTTCATGACCGAGAGGTCGTGCTACTGCTACAAGGTGATGCCATTTGGGTTGAAGAACGCGGGGGCCACGTACCACAGGTTGATGGATCGAGTACTTGTACCAATGCTGGGAAGGAATGTGCAAGCGTACGTGGATGACATGGTCGTGACCTCGCCGGAGAAGAGCAAGCACGTTGCGGACTTGGAGGAGTTGTTCACTACGATCGCCAAGTTTAGGTTAAAGCTGAATCCCGAGAAGTGCATCTTTGGCGTGGAGGCAGGAAAGTTCCTGGGATTTCTCTTAACTGAAAGAGGAATAGAAGCCAACCCTGATAAGTGCGCTGCCATCTTGGCGATGAGGAGCGCGGCTACCGTGAAGGAAGTGCAGCAGCTTACAGGTCGGATGGCCGCCCTGTCTCGTTTCGTGTCAGCCAGCGGAGAGAACGGCCATCCATATTTTCAGTGTTTAAGGCGGAACAACAAGTTTACCTGGACGAAGGAGTGTGAAGAGGCCTTCGTCAAGCTTAAAGAATACCTGGCGAGCCCGCCGGTTTTGTGCAAACCGCTGGTGGGAACCCCTCTCAGGTTGTATTTTGGTGTAACTGAGAGGGCGTCGAGTGCGGTGCTCGCCCAAGACCAAGATCAGGGTCAAAGGCCTATTTATTTTGTCAGCAAGGTGCTGCAGGGCCCAGAAGTAAGATATCAGGCCTTGGAGAAGGCTGCACTAGCAGTGGTTTTTTCGGCGAGAAGATTACGCCACTACTTCCACAGCTTCACAATACTCGTGATGACCGACTTGCCCATCCAGAAGGTCCTGAAAAAGCCCGACGTCGCCAGGAGAATGGTGAAGTGGGCGGTGGAGCTGTCGGAGTTCGATATTAAGTATGAGCGCCGAGGTCCGATTAAGGGGCAGATCTTCGCAGATTTCGTGGTCGAGCTCTCGTCTGAAGCAACACGAGTTGAGGGGGATGACTTTCGTTGGGTGCTTTCAGTGGACGGATCGTCGAACCAGCAGGGTAGCGGTGCTGGAGTCATCTTGGAAGGACCCAACGGCGTGCTGATTGAACAGTCCCTGAGGTTTGCCTTCAAAGCCAGCAACAACCAAGCAGAGTATGAGGCGCTGATCGCCGGAATCTTGCTGGCCAAGGAGATGGGAGCTAGGGTGTTGATGGCTAAGAGTGACTCGTTGTTGGTCACGGGACAAGTAACAGGCGAGTTCCAGGCTAAAGATCCACAAATGGCGGCTTACCTGGAGTATGTACAAGAATTGAAGAGTTCCTTTGTCTCCTTCGAAGTGGTGCATGTGCTCAGAGAGCAGAATGCCCGAGCTGACTTGCTAGCTAAGCACGCCAGTTCCGGCAAGGGGGGTAGGCAGAGGACGGTGATTCAAGAAACTCTGAAGACGCCTAGAGCATTCGTGGCAGATCACCTGGTTCTTCAGATAAGCAAATCGACGGAGAGAGCGGCGAGGAGTCACAGGTCTTTGACTTAGGAGACCTTGAGATCGCCAAGAATAAGGGCACGTCGGGAAGAGGAGGTGAACGTGGCACAAGTCTGCGCTATCCTTGAGCCAGACACCTGGGTAACACAGTACAAGCGATGCTTGGCGGATGGCCTCCTCCCTTTGGATCCGATGGAGGCTAGGAAGATAAAGAAGAATTCTAGCAAGTTCACAATGATTGATGGCGAGTTGTACAGGTTTGGGTTCACTCACCCACTCCTGGAATGCGTGCACGGGGAAAAATGTACAAGAATCATGGCTGAGCTCCATGAAGGGATATGCGGAAGCCACGTCGGGGGTCGAGCTCTGGCTGCAAGGACTCTCTGTGCAGGTTACTACTGGCCAACAATGAGAGAAGACTGCAAGAAGTATGCGCAGTGCTGCAAGCAATGCCAGCAGCACGCCGATTGGCACAAGGCGCCTCCCGAGGAGTTGAAGTCGATTTACAGCCCTTGGCCGTTTCATACATGGGGGATCGACATCCTGGGACCATTCCCGCTGGCGATTAGGCAGATGAAGTACTTGGTGGTGGCGATTGAATATTTCACCAAGTGGATCGAAGCAGAACCAGTGGCCCAGATCACCGCGCACAAGATCGAGAGCTTTGTGTGGAAAAACATCGTGTGCCGGTTTGGTGTGCCCAAGCGCCTGGTGTCAGATAACGAAACTCAGTTTGCAAGCCACCTGTTGAAGAAGCTGTGCGAAGGGGTGGGAATTCAACAAGTGTTTGCATCCGTCGAGCACCCTCAGACGAATGGCCAAGTAGAGTCGGCCAATCGGGTATTGCTGATAGGTTTGAAGAGAAGGCTAGAGAAAGCCAAAGGAAGTTGGGCTGAGGAGGTACCCCGTATAGTTTGGGCGTACCACACCACCGAGCAGTCAGGAACCCATGAGACCCCGTTTAGCCTGGTCTATGGGTGCGACACAATGATTCCAGTAGAAATCCAGGAGAGCTCGCCGAGATTCCAGAACTTTGTAGCGGAAGACTCGAATGAGGAAAGAAGGCTGAATCTGGATTTGCTGGACGAGGTCAGGGAGGAGGCGAGAGTGAAGGCTGAGGCAGTGAAAAGAAGGATTGAACGAAGGTATAACTCGAAGGTGATGCCAAGGCAGTTCAGAGAAGGCGACCTGGTGATGAGGAAGGCCCACCAGTACGAGATGGAGAACAAGCTGTCGCCTAAGTGGACGGGACCGTTCAGGATAACCGAGGCGCTCGGGAACGGCGCCTACCGCTTAGAAACGTTGGAAGGAAGGGCGATTCCTCGCACTTGGAACGCCACGCACCTCAAGTTATATTACAGTTAAAAGCTTTGTAAGTAAAAACAAACACGTAGAGTTTGCAAGCTTTCTGTTAAAACAGTTTGAAGGGGGCACTCTTTTTTCCCTAAGGAGGGTTTTTAATGAGGCCACCCAATAAAGAAGTGTTTTCAAAGTTTGAAGTGTTTTAGATTGCATGCTTGTTGTTTTTCCGAAAGTTGTGAAGAAAGACCTTGTCGCTTATATGTGATATAAGGCGAGTTTTGATTTGAGGTGAGTTTTGAGGTTATGCCGCATGTTTTCTAAAAAAGTTTAAAGTCCTCATCGTCTTTAGGCGATCGGAGGCACCAGTTAAAAGACCTCAACGCCCTCGCACGTCCTGAGGCGAGAAAGAGATAAAGACCTCCTCGCCGTCGAGCGAGTGCAGGCGAGTTAGAGTAAAAAGTCCTCAGTGCTTCTAGAGGGGAGAAGATGTAGCCTCTGGGGCAATGTAGAGCCACCAGCAAAAAGTCCTCAGTGCTTCCAGGGGAGAGAAGATGTAACCTCTGGGGCAATGTAGAGGCACCAGTGAAAAGTCCTCAGTGTTTCTAGGGTAGAGAAGATGTAGCCCCTGGGGCAATGTAGAGGCACGGGTTAAAGACCTACTCGCCGATGAGCGAGTTCAGGCGAGTTAAAGACCTTCTCGCCGGTGAGCGAGTTCAGGCGAGATAAAGACCTTCTCGCTGATGAGCGAGTTCAGGCGAGTTAAAGGCCTTCTCGCCGGTGAGCGAGTTCAGGCGAGATAAAGACCTTCTCGCCGATGAGCGAGTTCAGGCGAGTTAAAGACCTTCTCGCCGATGAGCGAGTTCAGGCAAGATAAAATCCTTCTCGTCTCGAACGAGTTCAGGTACGGTGTAGAGGGTGGAAGAAGTTTAAAGGATAGCTAAGGTAGGTTCGAAGAGAACACTTAGCTATCCGGCTTACTGTTCTGAAGATCAGGGAAGGTAGAGAAGGATCCGAAAGGCGCCTCTACCCCTAGATGAAGGAACAATGGCCAAGTTGTGAAGGCAAGAGGAAGCTGGTATCGCCAAGACTCTTTGGCGACCAGGAGAAATTCATGCAATGACAAGAAGCCAAGGCCCGTTTTGATAAGGCAGATCAGGTGAGCTGTGTCTTAAGCCATTAGTTGGGTTGAAGCTCGTTATTTGAAAAGTGATTTCGCGCTGAGGTTCATTACCTTAAGGTTACAAGTTGTTAGAATGTTATCGTTCGAAAGTTGATGGTTCGAGGCAGTTAGTATACAATTGCGCTCGCGGAGTTGCTAAGTTACTTTCGTCTAAGAGATTTATGCGAGGAAGATAAAGTTAACAAGAGAGATTATATAAAGAAGCGGGAAATGTCATAACATAGTGGCATCAATTCAAAATACATGTGCAGAAAAAAGGAAAAATTTATTACAAGTAAATTGTGTAAGAGAGAGACAGATCAGTAAGTGATGGAGGGAAGCAGCAAGCAGCTAGTCTTCAGAAGGAACAATCTTCCCGTCCACCACTTCATTGTTCAGCGACACCATGGAGAGATCCAAGTCAGGGTACTGGCAGGCGAATTGTTACAAGGCAGCGTCAAACCCAGCAGCAAGGATCTGGGCGGAGCTCAGCTCGAGTTCTTCAGTTTGCTTCTTGAGCCCCTCGGTCTGCTGCTCCAACTCTTCAGCTCGTTTCTTGAGTTCTTCATTTGTTGCCCGAGCTTGAAGGAGGTCTTCAGCAACCTTCTTGGATTCCGCCTGCGCCTGGGCCAGCTTTGTGGCGATCTTCTCATTTTCCTCTTTGGCCTCGGCGAGTTTGGCCATGGTGTCGTCTCTCTCCTTTTCAACTTTCCCCAGGAAGACCTCCCGATCTACTGACCTCTTCTCAAGGTTTTCTACCTTGGCTGCATCGGCTTTGATCGACGCTTCCAGGTCAGCCACCTTGAGACGGTAGGGGACCAGCTTGCTCTCCAGCTCGATCTTCTCTTGAGCTAAGAGGTGCACCCTATGGCGTAGATCGGTGGCCTTCTTGCGCGCCACCCGCAGCTCGGTGCTCATGGCATCCTCCACTCGCGAATGATCGATCTCCGCCAGCATAAGGTTGCAGGACAACTTCTCCGCCTCGATCCTTATTAGGCGATTCTCCTCTTGGAGCACGGACATGTCATCCTGGAGTTTCTTGCTGGAACTCTCCACAGCTTTTGATATGATGGAGGGGAAATCCTCTGCCATCATCTTGAGTTTTGCTGAGAAGGGTTCCCACACCCTTTTGACCTCAAGGGAAAGGTTTGCTCGTGGAAGCACTGGGGGAGCCTGTTGCTGGTTCTCGCCGCCACCTTCTGGAGTTGGTTGGTGAGTTGGAGCTTCTTGGCGTGGTGGCGACGAGGGGGACTCGGTGATGATGATGGGTGAGTTGTGAGCCCCTTCATCCCCACCTGCCGCAGTTTCGGCGATTGAGGCGGTTGAAGGAGGACCCCCTCCAGCAGATACATATGGCGTGGAGGCGCTTGGGGGGTTCTCCATGAAGTTAGGCTCAATAGCCTCAATCACGGGGAGTGCAGCCGCCAAGGGAACTGCTTGAACCGGCGGCGTTGCAGCTGGCGGAGAAGGCGGTGTTGGAGTGGGAGCTGGTGGTGAGGACGGTGTTGATGTTGGAAGAGGAGGTGGAGCAGGTAGTGAAGAAGGCACCACCCTCCTTCTTTTTGTGATGAGACCATCCTCAGTCGCCTCATCGTCTTCTTCTTCGTCCTCATGAACCACCTGAGGGGTTTTCCTCTTTGGCTTCCTGAGGACAAGTTTTTTGCGTTGTGGGGCGGGCAGGGCCTCTGAAGGAGCTGGGCCTTTAGGGGGCGATCTGCCCTGGGCAGCGGCGATCTCCACCACCGAGTTGGGCACAGTCTGGGAGCCCGACGCCAACCCATGGGCTCGGGCGAGCGCCCTCAATTCAGCCAGTTTTCCTTTGCCCAACATGAGATCTGCATAATACAAAGGTATACAGGTCAGCTCAAAGAGAAAGATAAACACATGAGTAGACATGCAAATGAGGCAAACAAGTGATGCAGAAAATAAAAACCAAGTCTTGTGCACAACAGACAAGACGCCCAGCAACACGTAACAGATGTGCAGCACGAGGCAAAAACAGACGCCCAGTGCATAGCTAACTTAGGAGTGCGATCTCTACTGAAACTGGCGAGTTAGGGCCTTCATACACCTTCCCTGTGGTCTCGCCGGCTGCCTTCATAACCTGCTTCTCCTTCACCTTCGGCGATGTGTTTGTTCTGGCGATCTCCGACTGCTTGGTCGCCTGAGTCTGCATCTGGCGACTCCATCTGCAACCTGGCGATCGCCTATTCTGGTAAACTGGAAGTCGGAACACGCCAACTTAACAATCGGCGACCACACGTGCCTCCCGACTTCTTTCCTATCTGCCAACCTGGCGCCTTGTCAACACGCCTACACTGTAGCAGGATGCCACGTCATCACACCCGTCCACCAGGGCGGTACACAAGCCCCCCAGTCTTAAGCGAAGACTTGTCTAGCGAAAAGACTGAAAGAGCCCTCGTCAACACCGATCTACGTGGCATTGACGCAGAATTCCAAGCGATCGTACTTTCTGCTGCTTTGACGCTCCACCAAACCCTTCACTGATCGCTCGACACGTGGCTTCATCAACGGCTCTCTTCATCTGCCGTTAGCGCTTCCAAAACTTATTTCGAAAAACCCTTAAACCCCTTACGCTCCTACTGTTCCATCACTTTCTTCACACTTGCATACGCTCTCATTTCCTTCTGCGAAAGCTCTCAACATTCCTCGACGCTCTAGATCACCACCTCCCTTCAACGTCCTCTTGATCATCGAAAGGTAACTACTTTCCTTCATCTGCTGGGTTTCCTTGCATTTTCACCGATTTGCATCATCCTGTAACTGTCTGGTGCATACGCTGTGGGCTGTTTTTCCATTTCTCCTTCTGCGTAACTTAGGGCTTTGTCGATCGTCGCAACGAACTCACATTCGTTCGTCTTTCGCCTTCCTTCTATGATCGAGTCAGCCTTTGTAACCCTCCTGATTATATTTTTTTTCCTCTTTCTTCTTCCTTTGCAGTTGCTACCATGACTCGCTCCAAGATTACCCCGAACCCCCCTCCATCAGCGCGAAACCCTCCTTCACAAGCACACGACTCAACACAAGTTCGTGGTGCTCCCTCTTCGCAGGCTGTGAGGCCTGCATCTTCCCAAACTACCCTGGCTCAGGCGACTCCATCTAACGCTGGAGGAGCCCCCATCCCTCTGCCAGACTTCAAGACTTTATACCCATGGGCTAACCCAACCCTCTTAAAGGAAACCTCGTCAGTGAACACTGCGGGAGCGGTTCTGCGATTGACCAATGGGGACGAGGTCCACCAATCGTTTCACAAGGAGCACGATGAGAGAATGATGGTGCTGCCTTGCCCCGCCGCTCTGCCAGTGTGCGCCGATGACAAAGTGAGCGCCGATGGGCCCTTCTGCTTCGTCTACACCACTTTCTTCAAGAAGGTCAAGCTCAGGTTCCCTCTTACTCGATTTGAGAGGGAACTCTTAACTAAGCTCAACATCGCTGCCGCCCAGCTTCACCCCAACAACTGGGCGTTTGTCCGAGCCTTCGAGATAACGTGCGCCCACCTGGGGTTGCCCGCGTCAGTGGACGTGTTTTTATTCCTGTTTGAGGCCAAGCACCCAGGAGATCGCCTGTGGGTCAGCCTGAATGCCATTGCTGGGAGATCCATTTTCACCATCTTCCAGCAGTCGTACAAGGATTGGAAGGGGAAGTTCATCCAGGTTCGCGCAAATGACAAAGACACTTCCCTTCTCGACGGTTTCCCCTTGTACTGGGTGGACAAGGGGAAAAAGGAGTCCAAGAGCTGCTTCAGGAGGCCTAGAAGTCCTGATAGCATGGGAGCTTTGGACCGAGACCTTTGCCTATTCTGGAAGAGGGTGGCAGATGCCCACATAACATTCTTGACCCCCACCCTGATCTCCTTCGAGTTCTTTGAGGACCAGTTGGAATTCCAAATAGGTCAGGACGCTACACTCTTGTCTTGACATTGCTTCTGATATTGTTTCTGGGCGTCTTGTGCGACACGCACAAGACTTTGGTTTTATCTTTTCTGCATATGCCTGTTTTTGCTGTCTCATTGCCTTGTACACTTATCCTTTCCCCTTTGAGCTAACTCATGCACTTTCGTTTCATGCAGATACCATGTTGGGTAAGAACATGCTCGCCGATTTGAAGGCGCTCGCCCGCAACCACGGGTTGGTGACCGGTTCCCAGACGGTGCCCAACTCGGCGGTCGAGAAGGCCATCATTCATGGGCGATCACCGCCCAAGGAGCCCACCCAACGAAAGAAACTGGTCCTTAAAAGGCCAAAGCGAAAAGCCCCCCAAGTCGTCCAAGAGGAGGAGGAAGAGGACGACGAGGTCACTGAGGATGGCCTCGTTACAAAGAGGAAAAGGGTGGCACCACCTTCTCCACCTGCCCCACCCCCTCTTCCAGCTTCAACACCACCATCAACACCTGCTCCTCCTCCCTCATCGCCAACACCACGAGCCCCTTCACCACCAGTCCAAGCAACTCCACTGGCCACTGCGCCACCAGCAGTCGAGGCTCAAGAGCTAAACTTTCTGGAGGACCCCCCAAGTGCCTCTACGCCTCATATCTCAGCCGGAGGGGGCCCTCCTTCAAATGCTTCAGCTGCAGAGAACGTTCCGACCGGGGATGAGGTTGCTCACACCTCCCCAATTCTAATTACCGAGTCCCCGGTTGCGTCGCCACGCCAGGAAGCAAACACTGAAAACCCTGCTAAGGAAGGTGGCGGCGAGAACCCTCCACAAGCCCCCCTGGCGCCTCTCCAGGCATCCAACCTTTCCCTTGAAGTCACAAGGATGTGGGAACCTCTGACCGCCAAACTCAAAACCATTGCAGAGGATATCCCTCGATCATAACGAGGGCTGTGGAGAGCTCCACCAGGCGGCTTCAAGACGATCTCTACTACCTCAAGACCGAAAATAGCACTATGAAGGTTGAGGTGGAGAAGGTGTCATTCAGCCTGACGCTCGCGGAAATGGAACACTCTCGAGTAGAGGATGCCCTGAGTACCGAGCTTAGGCTGGCGCGCAAGGAAGCTGCTGACCTTCGCCGCAAAGTCCATGAACTTGCCCAAGAGAAAGTTGAGCTAGAAAGCAAAATCGTGCCTTTGCGCACCAAGGCGAGCGACCTGGAGGCTCACATTCAAGCTAATGCCGATAAGGTACAAAAACTGGAGCAAAGGTCAATCGACCGCGAGAAGCTACTTGGGCAAGTAGAGAAAGCGAGAGACGACGCCATGGCTGATCTCGCCGAGGCAAACAAGGAGAAAGGGAAAATGGTTGCCGAGTTGACTCAAGCCCAATCAGAATCCAAGAAGGTTGCTGACGACCTTCTTCATGCTCAAGAGACCAACGAACAACTCCGAAAACAGGTCGAAGAGCTGGAGCAGCAGAACAAGGAGCTTAAGCAACAGGTTGAAGAATTTCAAAGGCAAATTGAAGAACTTAAGCTAAGCTCCGCTCAGATTCTGGTTGCTGGATTTGAAGCCGCTCGGGAACAATTCGCATGCCTATTCCCCGATCTCGACCTCAGCATGGTGTCGACAAACAACAAAGTAGTAGATGGAAAGGTCGTTCCCGCCGAAGGCTCAACCAATTCCACCCCATCTGCTTCTTTATAAATTCACTTGTATTTACCTTGTCAAAACTCTTGCATATGTGTTTTGAACAGTTACTTATTTCAATAGCGAAACTTGGATATTCTTTCTTCTGACTTCTTTTGAGCGCTTTCACCTTCTTTGTATGTTTAACTTTGCCGAGTTTAACTTAGCGATTTTGCAAACACGACCTTTGGCGTAACTGCTTCGAGCCGATTCAAACTTAAGCAACAATCGCTTTAAACAACTTGTACCCTTGAGGCACTAACCTGATCATAAGAAAAGCTTCCAAGCAACGAACTGTAACTTAATCATTGGTTCAAACAACGTCCCACTCGACCTGCTTTATCAAGCAAGTCTTTCAATCTTCTCGCCGTGTTTGAACTTTTCCCGATCGCCAAGACCTCTTGGTAACACCAGCTTTTCCTGGCCCCGTGCTTCGGCAATCATTTCTTTATCTGGGGGAGAAACGCCCTTTAGGATCTTCCTTTACCTCCCCTGAACTTCAGAGCTAAAGACCGGCTGGCTAGGCGTTCTCTTCGAACCAACCTTAGCCACCTTTCAAGCTTCTTCCACCCTCTTCGCCATACCTGAACTCGTTCAAGACGAGAAGGATTTTATCTTGCCTATACTCGCACATAAGCGAGAAGGTCTTTAACTCGCCTGAACTCGCTCATCGGCGAGAAGGTCTTTATCTGGTGCCTCAACTTGCCCAGGGTGTACATCTCCTCCCCCCTGGATGCACTGAGGACCTTTTCTTTCTCTCGCCTGCACTCGCTCAACGGCGAGGAGGTCTTTAATTGGCCTTGGCTCGCACAACGACGACAAGGACTTTATCCGGTGCCTCAACTTGCCCAGGGTGTACATCTCCTCCCCCCTGGATGCACTGAGGACCTTTCTCGCCTGCACCCGCTCGACGGCGAGGAGGTCTTAAACTCGCCTCTACGTTGCCCCGGGAGTTACATCTTCCCGCTCCCAGAAACACGGAGGACTTTTCCTCTTTCTCGCCTGCGCTCGCTCGACGGCGAGGAGGTCTTTAATCTGGTGCCTCCGATCGCCAAAAACGATGAGGACTTAAAACTTAACTGGTGCCTCTAATCGCCGAAAAACGATGAGGACTTAAAAACTTAACTGGTGCCTCTAATCGCCGAAAAACGATGAGGACTTAAAAACTTAGAAAACACGCGACATATCCTTTCTTGCCTTAAATCATATACGAATGACAAGGTCTTTCTTCGAAACTTTTGGAAATAGCACATATATAATTTGAAAACACCTTATATTTCGAAAACTCTTCTTTTATTGGGTGGCCTCATTAAAAACCCTCCTTAGGGAAAAAAGAGCGCCCCCTTCAAACTGTTTTAACAGAGACATTGTAATATAACACTGTGTTTTTCTTTACTTACAAAGCTCTTAACTATAGTACAACTTCAGGTGTGTGGCGTTCCAGGTGCGAGGAATCGCCCCACCTTCCAGTGTCTCCAAGCGGTAGGCTCCGTTCCCGAGCGCCTCGGTTATTCTGAACGGTCCAGTCCAATTGGGTGATAGTTTATTCTCCATCTCGTACTGGTGGGCCTTCCTCATCACCAGATCGCCTTCTCTGAACTGCCTTGGCATCACCTTTGAGTTGTATCTTCGCTCGATCCTCCTCTTCACCGCCTCAGCCTTCAGCCTTGCTTCTTCCCTGACCTCATCCAGCAGATCCAGGTTCAGCCTTCTCTCTTCATTCGAGTCTTCCTCCACAAAGTTCTGGAATCTCGGCGAGCTCTCCTGGATCTCCACTGGAATCATGGCGTCACACCCATAGACCAAACTAAACGGGGTCTCGTGAGTTCCTGACTGCTCGGTGGTGTGGTACGCCCAAACTATACGGGGTACCTCCTCAGCCCAACTTCCCTTGGCTTTCTCAAGCCTTCTCTTCAAACCTCTCAACAACACCCGATTAGCTGATTCCACCTGGCCATTTGTTTGAGGGTGCTCGACGGATGCAAACACTTGCTGAATTCCCACCCCTTCACAAAGCTTCTTCAACAGGTGGCTTGCAAACTGCGTCCCATTATCTGACACCAGGCGCTTAGGCACTCCAAACCGGCACACGATGTTCTTCCATACAAAACCTTCGATTTTGTGCGCGGTGATCTGGGCCACTGGTTCTGCTTCAATCCACTTGGTGAAGTACTCAATCGCCACCACCAGGTACTTCATTTGCCTGATCGCCAGCGGGAAAGGTCCCAGGATGTCGATTCCCCAAGTATGAAACGGCCAAGGGCTATAGATCGACTTCAACTCCTCGGGAGGTGCCTTGTGCCAATCGGCGTGCTGTTGGCATTGTTTGCAGCACTGGGCATATTTCTTGCAATCTTCTCTCATAGATGGCCAATAGTAGCCTGCACGGAGAGTCCTTGCGGCCAGAGCTCGACCCCCGACGTGGCTTCCACATATACCTTCGTGTAGCTCTGCCATAACTCTCGTGCACTTCTCGTCGTGTATACATTCCAGGAGTGGGTGAGTGAACCCAAACCTGTACAGATCGCCATCAATCAGTGTATACTTGCTGGAATTTTTCTTTACCTTCCTAGCTTCTGTTGGATCTAGCGGGAGGAGGCCATCTGCCAAGCACCGCTTGTACTGTGTTATCCAAGTGTCTGGCTCATGGGCGGCGCAGACCTGCATCACGTCCACCTTCTCTCCTCGACAAGCTCTAACTCTCGGCGATCTCAGAGTTTCTTGCGTCAAAGACTTGTGGCTTCTCGCTGCTCTCTCCGTCGACCTGCTTATCTGAAGGACCAGGTGATCCGCTACAAATGCCCTTGGCGTCTTCAGAGTTTCTTGAATCACCGTCCTCTGCCTACCCCCCTTGCCTGAGCTGGCGAGCTTAGCCAGCAAGTCAGCTCGGGCATTCTGCTCTCGGGGCACATGCACTACTTCAAAAGAGGCAAAGGAACTCTTCAATTCCTGCACATACGCCAAGTAAGCCGCCATTTGTGGATCTTTAGCCTGGAACTCGCCTGTTACTTGCCCGGTGACTAGCAGCGAGTCACTCTTAGCCATCAGCACCCTAGCCCCCATTTCCTTGGCCAGCAAAATCCCGGCGATCAGCGCCTCATACTCTGCTTGATTATTGCTGGCTTTAAAGGCAAACCTCAAAGATTGTTCAATCAGCACGCCGTTGGGTCCTTCCAATATGACTCCAGCACCGCTACCCTGCTGGTTTGACGATCCATCCACCGAGAGTACCCAACGGAAGTCGTCTCCTTCAACCCGCGTCGCCTCTAAAGAGAGCTCGACTACAAAATCTGCAAAGATTTGCCCCTTGATCGGGCCTCGAGGCTCATATTTAATGTCAAACTCTGACAACTCCACTGCCCACTTCACCATTCTTCCTGCAACGTCAGGTTTCTTCAAAACCTTCTGGATGGGCAGGTCAGTCATCACCAGTATTGTGAAACTGTGGAAGTAGTGGCGCAACCTCCTCGCCGAAAACACCACAGCCAGCGCAGCCTTCTCCAGGGCCTGATATCTCGTTTCTGGGCCCTGCAACACTTTGCTCACAAAATAAATAGACTTCTGAGCCTGATCTTGATCCTGGGCGAGCACCGCGCTCACTGCTCTCTCAGTCACAGCGAAATACAACCTGAGAGGGGTACCCTCCAGTGGTTTACATAGAACCGGCGGGCTCGCCAGATACTCCTTTAGCTTGACAAAAGCTTCCTCGCATTCTTTCGTCCAAGCGAACTTGTTATTGCGCCGCAGACATTGGAAATAGGGATGTCCCTTTTCTCCGCTTGCTGACACGAAGCGAGATAGGGCTGCCATCCGACCTGTCAGCTGCTGGACTTCTTTCACTGTAGCCGGGCTTCTCATCGCCAAGATGGCGGCACACTTGTCCGGGTTAGCCTCTATTCCCCTTTCAGTCAAAAGAAAACCCAAGAACTTTCCAGCGTCCACGCCGAAAATGCATTTCTCCGGGTTGAGCTTTAACTTGAACTTGGCGATCGTCGTGAACAATTCTTCCAAGTCTGCAACGTGCTTGCTCTTCTCCTGCGAGGTCACGACCATGTCATCGACGTAGGCTTGCACGTTCCTTCCCAGCATCGGTGCAAGTACTCGATCCATCAACCTCTGGTACGTGGCCGCCGCGTTCTTCAGCCCAAACGGCATCACCTTATAACAGTAGCACGACCTCTCCGTCATGAAGGCTGTTTTTTCTTCATCCATGGGATGCATCTTGATCTGATTGTAGCCCGAGAAGGCGTCCAGGAAACTCAGCAGTTTGCACCCTGCGGCACTATCAACCAGGGCATCAATGCTCGGTAAAGGATACGAATCCTTCGGGCAAGCTTTGTTCAGATCGGTGAAATCGACGCACATGCGCCACTTCCCGTTGCTCTTCTTCACCAGTACGACATTTGCCAACCATTCAGGGTACTGGACTTCCCTGATGTGGCCTGCAGCGAGGAGTTTCTGTGTTTCGTCCCTGATCGCCTGCCTCCTCTCTTCGTTGAATTTCCTTCTCCTTTGTCGCACCGGTCTCACCATGTTGTCCATCGCCAGATGATGGCACAAGAAGTCGGGATCGATCCCGGGCATGTCCGAGGCGGACCAAGCAAACGCGTCCAGATGTCGTTCAATCACCTTGGCGATCTGGTCTTGGAGATCGACCTCCAGAGATCTTCCGAGCTTGAAGACTTTCCCTCCGATCTCCTTTTCGCGCCACTGCTCGACGGGTTTGGGCCTGGATTCTCTGGCGATCAACGCCTTGGCAATTCCCAGTTCCCTTGCTTCCTCGGGGCGATTCCGCGCCTCTTCCTCCTCCAGGCCAGCATTTCTCTCCCCCAGCTCAGCATCTATCATCTCTACATCCCTTCCGGCGGCCTCCTCTGATACCGGCGGTCTGGGCTTCACGCCGGGAGGTGGGGTGGTTGTTACATAGCTCACGGACCTTTTGTTTTTCAGGCTATTCTCATAGCACCTTTTCGCTTCTTTCTGGTCCGACTTGATCGTGATCACCACCCCTTCCATGGACGGCAGCTTCACCTTCATGTGCCGAGTTGAGGGAATCGCGCCTATCCTGTTAAGAGTGGGTCTTCCTAACAGGATGTTATATGCTGAAGGGGCGTTTACGATGAGGTACTTGATTTTCTCCGTCCTCGACCCAGCCTCATCTGTAAACGTGGTTCTCAGCTCAATGTACCCCCTGACCTCCACCTGGTCACCAGCGAATCCATATAAGCACCCTCCATAGGGCCTCAACTGGTCAAGGGGCAATTCCAGCTGCGTGAAAGTCGGCCAGAACATCACGTCTGCCGAGCTTCCTTGGTCCACCAGAACTCGGTGGACCTTCCTCCCTGCTGTTATCAACGAAATAACAATGGGATCGTTGTCATGAGGCACAACGTCCCGAAGATCCTGCTTGGTGAACGTAATGTCCACTTCCGGCGAGTGATCCTCAAACATGTCCACTGCCATTACCGATCGCGCGTACTTTTTCCTCTGCGATGCGGTGCATCCACCACCTGAGAAACCCCCTGCAATGGTGTGGATCTCTCCATGGATAGGCATCTCGTGTTGCTGGGCTTCTCCACCCGCTGGCTGGGAACTCGACGCTCCTCCGGTCCTTCTGTCCAGCAGATAGTCGTTTAGGAACCCGCTCTTAACCAGATCGTCGAGCTGGTATCCTAAAGACAAACACGAGTCCAGGTTGTGGCCAAAGCACTGGTGGAACTCGCACCAGGCGTCCGGTTTTGACCCCAGCACCTTGTCGCCCACCTTCTCGGGCGCCTTCAACCTAGCAGATATGTTAGGGATAGCGATCAGGTCCGCTAGTCCCATGACGAATTTGTGCTTAGGCGGGCGATTGTATTCCCGGCGTGCTGGTTGTTGGCGTGCTGGCTGTTGGCGCGCTTGGCTTCTTCCCTTATTTCTCCTATCATAAGGATAACGAGTCCTTTGGTCTTTCCTGGCTGCCGCCGCCGTTTCCAGCACCCTCTGCGGTTGGATCCTGGTCTGGGCGCGTGGTCTGGCGGGAGCCACGCTACCTCTCTTCTCGGCGACTTCACTCTCGTCGGCGATGTGGGCCACCGCAAGTCGCCTGACTTCAGCAAACGTCGCTGGATGAGCCCTGATCAAGGCCTCGCAGAATGGCCCTGGCTGCACGCCTTTCTTGAAGGCATAGACCAGCATCTCTTCATCCTTGGCCGGCGATCTGACCATCTGTGCTCCGAAGCGATTGAGGTAGTCTCTGAGGGACTCCCCATGGTACTGCCTTATATCAAACAGATCATAGGACACCCTCGGCGGTGCCTTATTCATAATGTACTGCTCGACAAAGATTTTTGAGAATTGTTGAAAATTGGTTATGTGGCCATTAGGCAGGCTCACAAATCACTCCATCGCCGTTCCCTGGAGCGTACTCACGAACATCTTGCAGTAGACGGCGTCTGACCCTCCCGACAGCATCATCTGCGTGTGGAACGTGGTCAGATGAGCCTCTGGATCCTCCACGCCGGTAAAAACAGCTTTAACCGGAACCACACTCGTGGGAATAGGCGTGTCGGTAATCGCCTGGATAAAAGGCATTGGGAACACACGAGGTGGTGTCGACGGTGCCACCTCTTCAGCAGAAGAACGTCCCTGCTGCTCCTGAAGAGCTCGACGTAGCTCCTCAGTTACCTTGCTGAGCTCCTCGTTCCTGGCGCGAGAGGCGACCAGGTCCTCATGTATCCTCGCCTGCTCGACGCGCGAGGCTTCCACAGTGGCCTGCAACGAGCGCATCATCTCTGCCATCTGCGCCATGGTCATGGCGGCGTCGCCTTCAGCTGCGACAGGCGCCACGGGACTGGAACGATTGCTTCTCATTTTTCTCATCAACTTCAGCGAACCACAGAAATACAGCAAACAACACTTCAACCACGATCGAAACAGCGATCAACCGGAGAAAACTCAAGAAACTGCGCAAGAACCCAAGAACACCGCAAACCTTCGAAGAAAATCGCAGCTTCACCAAAAACCACCGTTTCCCCGCGAATCAACCAAGCAAACGAAAGAACTCGAATCCACCGATCGAAAAGCCAAACGAACGGTTCAAAATGAAAACTTCACCGAACGAAACTCAAAGAAACCACGAACGACGGTTGCACCAGCACACAACCACGCCGAAAATCTCGAAAACTTCCACGAACTCACGCTGTGGATGGGAGCAAGCTTTACACGGCCCCACGGTGGGCGCCTGATGATCCTGCCTGTTGACCGGAGCGCGGGAGAATGCCTCGTCAAAGGATCGTGCCCACCGCTTCTCACCTCCGTTCCTCCTCTGGATCTATCTCAAGAACCTGCAAAGAAACGATACGGCGCTGCTGCGGCCGATCGCACTCCGACGCTCAAGTCAGTGACGGTATCACCAAATACTAAGAACGAGAACCGTGCAAATCCTCTCTCACTCGCAAGCGTAAAGTGTATGAACTGAACGTGCGTACCTCAAAAAAGTCTGTTAAGAACTCTTATATACCTGGTGGTTTTCTCTCTCCTGGCAGTTACAGACTTGGACACGTGGCTCGCATCCGTCTGTACACGTGCCATCATCTGGAGGCTCACTGACTTGGCGCTGCTTCTACTCTTATTTTGGCTAAGTTACTTATGCATGGTACTGCCCAGTGCATAGCTAACTTAGGAGTGCGATCTCTACTGAAACTGGCGAGTTAGGGCCTTCATACACCTTCCCTGTGGTCTCGCCGGCCGCCTTCATAACCTGCTTCTCCTTCACCTTCGGCGATGTGTTTGTTCTGGCGATCTCCGACTGCTTGGTCGCCTGAGTCTGCATCTGGCGACTCCATCTGCAACCTGGCGATCGCCTATTCTGGTAAACTGGAAGTCGGAACACGCCAACTTAACAATCGCCGACCACACGTGCCTCCCGACTTCTTTCCTATCTGCCAACCTGGCACCTTGTCAACACGCCTACACTGTAGCAGGATGCCACGTCATCACACCCGTCCACCAGGGCGGTACAGTCGTCGTTTGTGGAAGTGGCGTTCTGCAGTGTACATAATCGGTTGACGCCGGGTTGGTGTCATCGCCATGTTAGATAACGGAAGATCAGGTGGTATGGCATCACCGGATTTCCCAGTAAACTCAGTTGAAGCTGTTGGGGGTTCAGGCGAGGAAGTTCAAGCGTGTGAGTTTAGTAAAGACAAGAATGCCACGTGGGTAATGGGCGAGGCCTTAGTCTTTTCGCTGAAACAAGTGTCAGCTCAAGACTAGGGGGCTTGTGTACCGTCCCGTACCCGGGCATTGACCAAAAGTCAAAGTCAACACATGGTGGGACCCCTCAAGGGACCCAAGGAAGAAAAGTCAACAGGTCGACTGCTCGTGACGTCGCCAAAGTAAAACGTCGCCCTACAGTAAGACGTCGCCAAGTGTTCCAACCGGTTGACCGGGATCGTCTTTACGCGTGGCTTGTCCTCGCGAGCTAGGGAACCTTCGTCTTGCTCCGTCTGTGAGTACCTGAAAAGAAGTGAACAAAGGGGCGCCCTCGCGACCGTTTGCACTCCGACGATCAAGTCAGCTAGTGAGAAACATCAAAGGTGAGACACCCCCGTATGGGAACACTTGAACGAATGCTCTGAGGGTGGTCGAAAACTGTACTGAAGGGCTAGAACTGTGTTGCCCTAATTGCCTTGTGCTCACAGCTGGGTGCACCGTCAAGAACAATTAGGGTTTGTGCTATGTGTCTCTATGCGAATTAGGTTAAAACTCTCCTCTTTCAAATGCTCCCAAGGTCCCTTTTTATACACCTCTCATCATTAAACGCATTGAAAGTGTATAAAAACATTCCTTGGAATATACGAATCTTAACTTACTTAACGCGTACCTTGGCAAACTTTCCCTGAAACCTTTAAGGAGCACGTGGGCATTGCCACGTGCCCTCTGACTTGATCGTTATTCTGTGCAGAGGGTCCCACAGCGCCGCCACCCAACTTAGGGTTTTTCCATCGTGTGAGCCCTCTTTTCTGCGAAGTGCTTCTGTCACGTGGGTTGAATTTTTAGGTGCCAACTCATGCGCCCCAATTACTAGTCACTCGCCCTGGGGGTGTATCTACCTTTCTCTCGTATCATGCACGTGGTTCTCCCCTGGTCATGGCCCTCTCATGGGTGATATCTGTCCCAGGGTCTCCCAGTAGTGGCGTGGATACTTCACGAGTTAGGTTTACCCCCTACTGGTACTAGAACTTATGGCCTTGAAGCCACCTTTCTCTTCTCCTTGCTACTGTTCTGAACTGTCGAGGCCCGATGTCTCTCTTGGGCGATGTCTTAGCTTAGGCGATGTCTTACTTGGGCGATGTCTTTCCTTAGGCGATGTCTTACTTGGCGACGTCTTACTTGGGCGATCGACCTGTTGACTTTTCTTCCTTGGGTCTCTTGAAGGGTCCCACCATGTGTTGACTTTGACTTCTGGTCAACGCCCGGGTACGGGACGGTACACAAGGCCCCTAGTCTTGAGCTGATACTTGTTTCAGCGAAAAGACTAAGCCTCGCCCATTACCCTCGTGCCATTCTTGTCTTTACTGAACCACACGCTTGAACTTCCTCGCCTGAACCCCCAACAGCTTCAACTGAGTTTACTGGGAAATCCGGCGATGTTCTTCTTGTGGCGATGCCATACCACCTAATCTTCCGTTATCTAACACGGCGATGACACCAACTCGGCGACAACCGATTATGTATACTGCAGAGCGCCACTTCTACAAACGGCGACTATTTTGACTTCTCGACCACCCGACTTTCTCTTGTCCACGTCATCACACCTGATGACCTGATCGGTACACAAGCCCCCCAGTCTTAAGCTGTGACTTGTTCAGCGAAAAGACTAAGAGGTTGCATTTTCGACGACCTACGTGGCTTTAACTTATCTGTTGTGCGATCACCTGATAACTTTGTTGGTTTTCACTCAACCCAATTAACTTAGCACAACTGATGCTTAATTTTCTGGTAATCAACTTAACTTGAACAAACGGTTAGTCTATAGCAATAACATTTGACATGAAATCACCTACTGAGCAGTAGGCGTGGGTTGTTCTTAGTATCTGAAATCTCGCTTGCCTGATCTGCCAAGTGACATGTGTATTTCTAGGTTATCTCCTAAAACATTGTTGACCTGGTTTTCGCCGTGTAATCTTCTTTCTATTTCGATCTCAAAGCCCTAGGCTTTCGGCGTTACCATTTTCTTTTTAACTGAAACATCTTTGCTGGACTGGAAAGAGAGCTTGCTTTCGGATCTCCCTCTACCTTCCCTGAGTCTTTAACCTGAGATAGCTTAAATTATTGTTCCCTCATCTGGGGGTAGAGGCGCCTTTCGGATCCTTCTCCTCCTCCTTGAGTTTTAGAATAATGATTTGGGTGGTGAGGTGTCCTCTGCGAACCTTCCCCAGCCACCCTTTAACTTCTTTCTTAACTGGTCTTATTGGGTCCATATTGATGTTTCACTCAAGGGAAAAGGCGTCTTCTATCAACCTTCCTGTCCCATACTTAAGATCGTTAACACCCCTAACTTTTTAGTTTAATCATTCCTGAACTCACTCGAGGGTGAGAAAGACTTTCTCTAATGCCTCAACTTGCCCAGGGGTTACATCTTCTCTTCCCCTTGATGCACTGAGGACCTGCAATCTCACCTTGATTTGCTTACGCAAAGAGGTCTTGTAATCTGTTCTCGCCTGAACTCACTCGAGGGTGAGGAGGACTTTCTCTGGTGCCTCAACTTGCCCAGGGTTACATATCCTCTTCCCCCGGATGCACTGAGGACTTGCAATCTGTTCTTGCCTGAACTCACTCGAGGGTGAGGAGGACTTTCTCTGGTGCCTCAACTTAGCCCAGGGGTTACATCTCCTCTTCCCCCGGATGCACTGAGGATTTCCAATCTGTTCTTGCCTGAACAAACTCAAGGGTGAGAAGGACTTTCTCTGGTGCCTCAACTTTGCCCAGGGGTTACATCTCCTCTTCCCCCGGATGCACTGAGGACTTGCAATCTGTTCTTGCCTGAACTCACTCGAGGGTGAGGAGGACTTTCTCTGGTGCCTCAACTTTGCCCAGGGGTTACATCTTCTCTTCCCCCGGATGCACTGAGGACTTTCAATCCGTTCTTGCCTGAACTCACTCGAGGGTGAGGAGGACTTTCTCTGGTGCCTCAACTTTGCCCAGGGGTTACATCTCCTCTTCCCCCGGATGCACTAAGGACTTGCAATCTGTTCTTGCCTGAACTTACTCGAGGGTGAGGAGGACTTTCTCTGGTGCCTCAAGTTTGCCCAGGGGTTACATCTCCTCTTCCCCCGGATGCACTAAGGACTTGCAATCTGTTCTCGCCTACACTCGCTCACGGCGTGGAGGACTTTCTAATCTCTTCTCGCTTACACTTGCTCACGGCGAGGAGGACTTTTTAATCTCTTCTCGCGTACACTCGCTCACGGCAAGGAGGACTTTTTACTCTCTTCTCGCCTACACTCGCTCACGGCGAGGAGGACTTTTTAATCTCTTCTCGCCTACACTCGCTCTCGGCGAGGAGGACTTTTGAATCTCTTCTCGCCTACACTCGCCCACGGCGAGGAGGACTAAAAACTTCATACTTGTGCCTCCGATCGCCAGATGGGGATGAGGACTTAAAACTTTATGCTTTAAAACTTTGTACTGAATGCATGCGATCTGAATTTGCCCTAAATTACACAAGGACGACAAAGTCTCTTTCCAAAAACTTAAAGACGATAAACATGCAAACTTAATAAACTTGGAAACTTTGATAAACTTCGAAACTTCTTGATCCGATCGGTCATCTGTAGTTGATCCGATCGGTCATCGGTAGTCGATGACGTCAGCATCAGAGAACCACGTGGACCACTCGCAGGGTGACACGTGGACCAGGTGGCAGAGAGGTCGGGGGGACGATCGCCAAAAGAGGTGATCGGTGGTCAGTAACCAAGTGACCACCAACAGATCAGGCGGCAGAGAGGTCGGGGGACAGATCACCCAGAATGGTGATCGGTGGTCAGTAGCCAAGTGGCCACCAACAGACCAGTCCTCAGACTAACGCCTGAAGGCAGAACGCGAGAAATAGATAAACAATGATCAGTCATCGGGGTATTGTCATCGGGGTCTCGTGTTACACGCAGTTAAACTGGGACTGAGGTTCCCAGCGAGAGCGTTACGCATGGATCTCGCATGAGCACACCTCAGGGAATCATGCACGAGAGTGGCCTGAGGGAACTAGTAAACCAGTCAGTGATTGGTGATTCCCTCAACCCATTACGTGCGTGGCGTCGTGAAGGGTAAGTCGCCTACGCAGAGAGCAACGTTTGGTGAGTGTGCCTAGACCAGCCACACCCGACGTTCTCCCAAGAGTATGCGATCTGCCCAGATAAGAGAAACATCCTACGTTACTCCACGAGGGCGTAACTTAGGCATACAAAGAGAAGCGCTAGAGCCCTTCCAGTAAGTGACACGTGTGTGGTTAGATGTGAGTTGCAGGCCTCCACGTGTCATCATCTGAGAGGGGTGCGGTCCAGACAAAATAGCACTCCGTACCACTAAAGGTACAGACAGGCGCAGCCAAGCGCAGAGACGCGCAGACATGCACAGACTCTCACGCTCCCCACTGTTGATTCTGAAGGTACGCTTTCTCTGAAAAGCATAACAGGGTTCTGACACATGCCAGGAAAGCATAACAGAATTCTGTTATGCCCAGAAGCAGGAAAAGAGAGATAAAAGAAAGAATCAGGGTGAGAGTGAGGGGGGACGAAAAACAGAGAGCAAGAGTTTTTCACACACACATTACTAGTTTCCAGTTTCTGGTGGATCTGTTGGACTAACTTGATCGTCGGAGTGCAAACGGCCGCTAGAGGCGCCGTCTGTGTGTTTTGCAGGTCACGTTTGGAACAGCAAGAGAAGGCTCCGAGGGTGATTCTGCAGAAGACGCAGTCGTGTAGACAGGGCAGAGAGTGCTACGGAGCGATTCCTCCACGTTCGAGTTGCCGGCAGGATCAGTAGTCGATGACGTCAGCAGCAGAGAACCGCGTGGACCACTTGTAGGGTGACACGTGGACCAGGTGGCAGAGAGGTCAGGGAGACGATCGCCAAGAGCGGTGATCGGTGGTCAGTAACGAAGTGACCACCGACAGATCAGGCGGCAGAGAGGTCGGGGGACAGATCATCCAGAATGGTGATCGGTGGTCAGTAGCCAAGTGGCCACCAACAGACCAGTTCTCAGACTAACGCCTGAGGGCAGAACGCGAGAAGCAAATAAACACTGATCAGTCATCGGGTGTATTGTCATCGGGGTCTCGTGTTACACGCAGTTAAACTGGGACTGAGGTTCCCAGCGAGAGCGTTACGCATGGATCTCACATGAGCACACCTCAGGGAATCATGCACGAGAGTGGCCTGAGGGAACTAGTAAACCAGTCAGTGATTGGTGATTCCCTCAACCCATTACGTGCGTGGCATCGTGAAGGGTAAGCTGTATACGCAGAGAGCAACGTTTGGTGAGTGTGCCTAGACCAGCCACACCCGACGTTCTCCTAAGAGTATGCGACTTACCCAGATGAGAGAAATATCCTAAGTTACTCTGCAAGGGCGTAACTTAGGCACACAAAGAGAAGCGCTAGAGCCCTTCCAGTAAGTGACACGTGTGTGGTTAGATGTGAGTTGCAGGCCTCCACGTGTCATCATCTGAGAGGGGTGCGGTCCAGACAAAAGTGCACTCCGTACCACTAAGGGTACAGACAGGCGCAGCCAAGCGCAGAGACGCGCAAACATGCACAGACTCTCACGCTCTCACTACTGATTCTGCAGGTACACTGTCTCTGAAAAGCGTAACAGGGTTCTGACACATGCCAGAAAAGCATAACAGAATTCTGTTATGCCCAGAAACAGAGAGAGAGACATAAAGAGAGAATCAGGGAGAGATTGAGAGAGACGAAAAACAGAGAGCAAGAGTTTTTCACACACACTACTAGTTTTCTCATTTGGTGGTTCTGTGGACTAATTTGATCGTCGGAGTGCAAACGGCCGCTAGAGGCGCCGTTTGTGTGTTTTGCAGGTCACGTTTGGAGATCCAAGAGAAGGTTCTGAGGGTGATTCTGTAGAAAACGCAGTCGCGTAGACGGGACAGAGTGTGCTACAGAGCGATTCCTCCACGTTCGAGTTGCCGGCAGGATCATTTGGCGCCCACCGTGGGGCACGAGTGAATCGTTGTCCCATATACACCACAGTTTTTGAAGCTCACCAGAGTTTTATCAGTTTTTTTGATAGAGAAAGATGCCTAGAAACAGACAACCATCACCTGCGCCATCTGCTGACGAAGGAGCTGTGACAATGGCGCAGGTCCTGGAAATGGTGCGCACGCTGCAGGATAACGCCGCAGCATCGAAAGTTGAACAAGAAAGGATGCAGACGGAGTTGGCTGCGTCGCAAAGCAGGAACGACGAGCTGAATCGCGTCAACGAAGAGTTGAGAAGGACGCTGCAGGCGCAGAGGGAACACATTGTGGACGAAAGGGTGTCTAGGCAGCCCTCACCTCCAAGAGCATTCCCCATGCCATTCTCCCCTGAGATCATGGGAACCATGGTGCCTCCCAACCTGGTGGGGGTGAAGGCATCGTTTAAGGGGGTAGAAGACCCGGAGGCGCATCTGACGGCGTTCCACACCCAGATGATGTTGTCTGGGGGCTCAGAGGCTGTGTACTGCAAGATGTTCATGAGCACATTGAGCGGAATCGCCATGGAGTGGTTCGTGAGTTTACCAGAAGGACATATCACGTCTTTCTCTCAGTTTTCAAAGCTCTTCACTGAGCAATATATCGTCAACAAAGCACCTGCAGTGGTGTCATACGACTTGTTCGACGTGCGTCAATACCAAGGTGAGTCGCTGAAAGACTACCTCAACCGCTTTGGGGCACAAGTGGTTAGATTGCCCAGCAAAGATGAAGATATGCTGGTGCACGCGTTTAAGAAGGGAGTGCTGCCTGGCCCCTTCAGCGAGTCTCTCATCAGGAGCCATCCCAGCACCTTTGCAGAGATCCGACGACGGGCGGTGGCGCACATAGTGGCAGAAACAGAGGTTTCTTAGAAGAGGGGAAGTGCTGCACCACCAAGACCGCGTGGAGGGCAAGGAAAGCCACAGCAAGCAAGGGTGCATGAGGCCAAAGAGGGGAAGAAGGTGCGGGAAAAACCTCGTCCCTATGCACCAGGCAAAGATCAGAGCAGGGGGTGTGCAAGGGAGAATAACGCACCCCCGAGATACAACTTCATGGTAGGATTGGCGGATCTCATCGCCCTTCCTGCTGTAGCAGCAAGACTACGACTACCAGAGAAGACAGATAAGGTACTTGGAAGGAAGAAGAATGAATGGTGCGAGTTTCACCAGGCCTTTGGCCATACACTTCACTCCTGTTTGGCGCTGGGACACCAACTGGCAGAGTTGGTGAAGTCTGGGTTTATAGCAGATTACCTGCGTGAGCCGCAGGGTGATCGCGCGTCAGGATCCCAGACTGGAGAACAGCAGCATGAAGTCCCTGTGCATGGGGAAGTGCAGACGATCGCAGGAGGCTTCTCTGGTGGGGGATGCACAGCTTCACAGAGAAGGAGATACGCTCGATCGGTGATGGCGGTAGATGCGGTAAATGAGAGTCATTACCCTGAAGTGGACATTATCTTCAGGAAAGCTGATCTACGGGACGTTGTCCCGCACGACAACGACCCTGTGGTCATTTCTCTCATCACAGCGGGAAGACGAGTGCATAGAGTACTCGTAGATCAAGGAAGCTCGGCAGACGTCATGTTCTGGCCAACATTCAACAAGTTACAATTGTCCCCTGATCAGCTAAGACCGTATACCGGGTGTCTCTACGGTTTTGCAGGAGATCAGGTAGAGGTGCGGGGGTACATCGAGCTGAGGACAACGTTCACTGACGGAACGACAGCCCGCACTGAAAAGATAAAGTACCTGGTGGTGAACGCCCCTTCAGCGTACAACGTGTTGTTGGGGAGGCCAACACTCAATAGATTGGGCGCAACACCATCGACGAGGCACATGAAGTTGAAGCTGCCGTCGATGGAGGGAACCGGGATAACCATCAAGTCGGATCAGGCTGAGGCAAGACGCTGTTATGAGAACAACCTGAAGCAAAAGAGAAGTGTTTGCCACGTCACCACGAAACCACCACCAGGTGTGCGCGAAGAGCGATCGGTGGTCAGGGAGACACAGGGCGCTCAGAGGATGGAGGATGCTGCGGTGGGGGGCTCCCAGGTAGCCTAAGTTGAAGAAGAAGAGGGAGACGCGATCGCTCCTTGATGGCATTTCATGTGTTCTTCTTGAATCAAAGTAGTAAAAAGTGATGCGGAAGCAATGGGTGAGTGAAACAAAGCCCTCCTAGGAGTTGTGTTGGCTTTGAAGGTGCATGAGGAGTGTGGTGTTTGAGTGGTTCGGCCAGCTCAAGGGAGAAGGTGAAAGGATTGAAGTTTAGAGCCTAGATTTCTAGGAGAAGTAAAGCTTGTGCACAAAAATGGTAGCATAACCTTACTCAATTAAACTTGAAAATACAAGGTGTAGGCTCCTCCTTTTATAGGCTAAGGAGGACCATAATGCAACCCTAATGCTAGCCAAATGAAATGTAAATGTGAAGCACATGGGTGCACATGGCACATGGGTGCACAAATGAGCACATGGGGAGGGGTGTGTCTAGTTTTTATGCTCACCCCCCTCCATGGTCTTTCTAGAATGTTCACACAAATATGCTTTCTACACTACTCTAATTACTAAGCACCCCTAATGGGCCTTTATGTAACAATTACAAAGGTCTTCTCTTCCCAAAACCGTAGCTTTAACCCATGTGTATGTGAAGCTAGACGGTCTAGAAGGAATCCTCATCATGGCCTAGACGCTCCTTATGTAGCCGCTCCTCATCATGGCCTAGACGCTCCTCTTCATGGGCTAGACGCTCCTTTTTGAGTCTAGACGCTCCTCATCATAGGCTAGACCGTCTAGTCTTGGAGGCTTGGCTTTCATCGTGTGGTGAGCTTGGGCCCTCCTCCATCATCCCCTCCCTCTTGAAAAGGATTTGTCCTCAAATCCAAAGCTTTTGCTTTTGAGGGGGCTTGTTGTGGCTGGATGGTGTCCATCATCTCCTCCTTCGGGAAAAGATCTATCCTCAGATTTGCTAACTTGATCTCGGATAGCAGCCTCTTGCTTCGTCAAGGTGTGTCCTCCCGGATCAAATATCAACCTATGAGAATCTTGAAACAAAGCAAAGGAGTTGGAGTGAGTATTTGGAGAACAATTAATTGTGTGAAGTTGCCATCTTTGTTTTTCTCTTGTTTTGGTCAACTTCTCACAATGCTTCCCTTTTGATGGTTGTAGGTGCCTTCTAATCCTCTTATGTTTTCTAAAATTTCCAAAAGTAGTTACTTTTTCCTTAGGCATAATCCCTTTAGGAAATGGTGACAACTTTAAAAAGACAAGAGGACTATGTTCACATACAACTTCAAATGGAGAGATATGAGTAATCTTGTGGACTACTCCATTGTATGCATGCATAAAAGGAAAAGGATTCTTATCCCAAGAATTGTGGGTGTCCTTCATGATTTCGTGAAGCATAGAAGGGAGAGCTATGTTTTCAAATTTTGGAGCTCTATCCCTTATATTTGAAAATAAATCATGGAGGCTTGTCACTTTTCTTAAGAAGAGTTTATCCACTTCCATGAAGAAAGAATCAAGACCTTTTGTTGTCCTAGGAAGCTCTAATATGAAATTTAGGTTTATGTCTTCCCAAGGATCATTTGCAAAAGGTGAAGGAGTATAGAGTTCATGAAACATCGCCTTAGATGTATTTTTAAAACACGGAATGTATCTAGGGTAATGTCTTTGAACATCTTTTCTCATGGGTGACAATAATTTTCCTTTTAAAAGCTCTAGAGTTTTATCAACTCTAATTTGACCCATGAGTTCTCCTTCATGAAGAATTTCTCTTTTATGTGTGAAGGTAGTCTCGTTGATACAACCTTTGTTCATGGAAATTTCAATTCGTTGCAAAGGTTGTCTCCATAAGACATGACAAGTTTCTTTAGGCACTACTTCACATAAAAAATTGTCTTTGTAGATGCCTATAGATGACTTGACCTTCACTTGGTGATATCTTGGCATGTATGTAAAATAATCTACTATATTTTTATCTATGCAAGCCTTTTTTAAGGATTCTTCTTTTTTTTCTAGACTTGCAAGTGTTCCTTTACAAAAGGTAAGGCTAGGTTGTTCAACAAGAGGTATATTTTCAAATGTATTTTCAACTTTTCCTTCTTGTTGAATGACCTTGTGGGAAGGAACACTCTTCTCCCACGCCTTTTGTTTCCCAAGGGTTTTCTCTTGCTTTTCTATTTTTACATTTTCTTTAGCTTCCCTTTCGACTTCCCCTCTCTTCTTTTGTGTTTTTCTTTCCTTTCTTTCTTTATGGGAAGCAAACAATTTTTCTACCCTCATTTCCCAATCTACGCATGCTTCTATATTTTCTTTTCCATGGAAATGGGGTTGGTCTACCCTAACCCCTCTTGGGTTTTCTTGTTCTTTTCTATCTCTTCTATGTCTTCTAGGGGGTGCTTGATAATAATCATTTACTCTAATGCTTCCCCCCCAAAAGAATCATGATCTTTAGAGATATATGCATGAGAAGGTAATTTTTTTAGAATGTGAGACTTCTCATCCTTTGCTTTAGTCAAAACATTAAGTTTAGTCTCACTCTCCAATTGTCTATAAGCAATTGATTGCACAATTTGTGAAACTTCTTTCAAAAGAGTTTTTAAAGATTTTAATTCACTTCCAATAGACTTTGTAGAATGAGAAGAAGAAGACATGGCTAAAGCTTTGTGTATACAAGTTGATCCGATCGGTCATCGGTAGTCGATGACATCAGCATCAGAGAACCACGTGGACCACTCGCAGGGTGACACGTGGACCAGGTGGCAGAGAGGTAGGGGGACGATCGCCAAGAGAGGTGATCGGTGGTCAGTAACCAAGTTACCACCGACAGATCAGGCGGCAGAGAGGTCGGGGGACAGATCACCCAAAATGGTGATCGGTGGTCAGTAGCCAAGTGACCACCAGCAGACCAGTTCCCAGACTCGCGCCTGGAGGCAGAGCGCGAGTAGCGAATAAACACTGATCAGTCATCGGGTGTATTGTCATCGGGGTCTCGTGTTACACGCAGTTAAACTGGGACTAAGGTTCCCAGCGAGAGCGTTACGCATGGACCTCGCATGGGCACACCTCAAGGAATCATGCACGAGAGTGGCCTGAGGGAACTAGTAAGCCAGTCGCTGATTGGTGATTCCCTCAACCCATTACGTGCGTGTCATCCTGAAGGGTAAGTCGCCTACGCAGAGAGTAACGTTTGGTGAGTGCGCCTAGACCAGCCACACCCGACGTTCTCCTAAGTGTATGCAATTTGCCCAGATAAGAGAAGCATCCTAAGTTACTCCGCAAGGGTGTAGCTTAGGCAGACAAAGAGAGGCGCTAGAGCCCTTCCAGTAAGTGACACGTGTGTGGTTAGATGTGAGTTGCAGGCCTCCACGTGTCACCATCTGAGAGGGGTGCGGTCCAGACAAAAGAGCACTCCGTACCGCTAAAGGTACAGACAGGCGCAGCCAAGCGCAGACATGCGCAGACTCTCACGCTCCTCATTGCTGATTCTGAAGGTACGCTTTCTCTGAAAAGCACGACAGGGTTCTGACACATGCCAGAAAAGCATAACAGAATTCTGTTATGCCCAGAAGCAGGGAAAGAGAGATAAAAGGCAGAATCAGAGTGAGAGTAGAGAAAAAAAGGAGGAAAAAAGAGATAGACAGGAAAAAACAGAGCGCAAGTTTGACACACACATTTTTACTAAGTTTCCAGTTTTCTGGTGGTTCTGTTGAACTAACTTGATCGTCGGAGTGCAAACGGCCGCTAGAGGCGCCGTCTGTGTATTTTGCAGGTCACATTTTGAAGACATCTGAGAGAGAGTTCAGAAGGTGATTCTTCAGGAGACACAGTCGCGAAGACAGGGCAGAGAGTGTTACGAAGCGATTCACCCACGTTCAAGTTGCCGGCAGGATCATTTGGCGCCCACCGTGGGGCCCGAGTGAATCGTTGTCCCACATATACCATAGTTTTAAAGCTCACCAGAGTTTTATCAGTTTCTCTGATAGAGAAGATGCCTAGAAACAGACAACCATCACCTGCGCCCTCCGCTGACGAAGGAGCTGTGACAATGGCGCAGGTCCTGGAAATGGTGCGCACGCTGCAGGATAACGCTGCAGCGTCGAAAGTCGAACAAGAAAGGATGCAGGCGGAGTTGGCTGCGTCGCAAAGCAGGAACGACGAACTGAATCGTGTCAACGAAGAGTTGAGAAGAACGCTGCAGGCGCAGAGGGAGCACGTCGTTGATGAAAGGGTGTCTAGGCAGCCTCACCTCCAAGGGCATTTCCCATGCCATTCTCCCCGAGATTATGGGAACCATGGTGCCTTCCAACCTGGTGGGGGTAAAAGCGTCGGTCAAAGGGGTAGAAGACCCGGAGGCGCATCTGACGGCATTCCACACCCAGATGATGTTGTCTGGGGGCTCAGACGCTGTATACTGCAAGATGTTCATGAGCACCCTGAGCGGAATCGCCATGGAGTGGTTCGTGAGTTTACCAGAAGGGCATATCACGTCGTTCTCTCAGTTCTCGAAGCTCTTCATCGAGCAATACATCGTCAACAAGGCACCTGCAGTGGTGTCCTACGACCTGTTCGACGTGCGCCAATACCAGGGGGAGTCGCTGAAAGACTACCTCAACCGTTTTGGAGCACAAGTGGTTAGACTACCCAGCAAAGATGAAGATATGCTTGTGCACGCGTTTAAGAAGGGAGTGCTGCCTGGCCCTTTCAGTGAGTCTCTCATCAGGAGTCATCCCAGCACTTTCGCAGAGATCCGACGGCGTGCGGTGGCGCACATAGTGGCAGAAACAGAAGTTTCTGAGAAGAGGGGAAGTGCTGCGCCACCCAGACCGCGTGGAGGGCAAGGAAAACCGCAACAAGCGAGGGTGCATGAGGCCAAAGAAGGGAAGAAGGTGCGGGAAAAACCTCGTCCCTATGCACCAGGCAAAGACCAGAGTAAGGGGCGTGCAAGGGAGAATAACGCGCCCCCAAGATACAACTTCATGGTGGGGTTGGCGGATCTCATCGCCCTTCCTGCCGTAGCAGCAAGACTACGAGTACCAGAGAAGACAGATAAGGTACTCGGAAGGAAGAAGAATGAATGGTGTGAGTTTCATCAGGCCTTTGGACATACACTTCATTCCTGTTTGGCGCTGGGACACCAACTGGCAGAGTTGGTGAAGTCTGGTTTTCTAGCAGATTACCTGCGTGAGCCACAGGGTGATCGCGCGTCAGGATCCCAAACTGGAGAGCAACAGCATGAAGTCCCTGTGCATGGGGAAGTGCAGACGATCGCTGAAGGCTTCTCTGGTGGGGGATGCACAGCTTCACAAAGAAGGAGATACACTCGATCTGTGATGGCGGTAGATGCAGCGAATGAGAGTCATTACCCTGAGGTGGACATTGTCTTCAGGAAGGCTGACCTACGAGACGTTGTCCCGCACGACAACGACCCTGTGGTCATTTCTCTCATCACAGCAGGAAGACGAGTGCATAGAGTACTCGTAGATCAAGGAAGCTCGGCGGATGTCATGTTCTGGCCAACATTCAACAAGCTACAGTTGTCCCCTGATCAGTTGAGACCGTATACTGGTTGTCTCTACGGTTTTGCAGGGGACCAGGTAGAAGTGCGGGGATACATCGAGCTGAGGACAACGTTCACCGACGGAACGGCAGCCCGCACGGAAAGATAAAGTACCTGGTGGTGAACGCCCCTTCTGCGTACAATGTCCTGTTGGGGAGGCCGACGCTCAATAGACTGGGCGCAATACCATCGACAAGGCATATGAAGTTGAAGCTGCCGTCGATGGAAGGGGCCGTGATAACCATCAAATCGGATCAGGCTGAGGCAAGACGCTGTTATGAGAACAGTTTGAAGCAAAAAAGAAGTGTATGCCATGTCACCACAAAACCGCCACAGGCGTGCGCGAAGAGCGATTGGGGTCAGGGAGACACAAGGCGCTCAGAGGATGGAGAACGCTGCGGTGGGGGGCTCCCAGGTGGCCCAAGTCGAGGAAGAGGAGGAAGGCACGATCACACCTCGCGAGTCAGGGATCGCGAGAGCGGTCATTGCCAGTGAGAGGAGGCCCCACCCAGCTGAAGGATGGGTCGAGGTGGACATCAGGGGAAGAAAATTCAAGTTGGGGGGATCCCTCATTGAAGAAGAGCGAAGGCTGATCATGGGTGTGATTGAGAAGCACATGAATGCCTTTGCATGGTCATCATCCGACATGCCAGGAATCGACCCCGATTTCCTCTGCCATCGTCTATCAATGGACCCCATGGTTCGACCGGTGCGGCAGAGAAGAAGGAAATTCAACGAGGAGAAGAGGAAGGTGATCCACGACGAAGCGCAGAAGCTCCTTGTCGCAGGGCATATCAGAGAAATCCAGTACCCCGAGTGGCTAGCGAATGTGGTACTGGTGCGGAAGGCAAGCGGCAAGTGGAGAATGTGCGTGGACTTCACTGACCTCAATAAGGCGTGCCCCAAGGATTCTTACCCCTTACCCAGTATAGATGCTCTAGTCGATAGCGCCTCGGGGGGAAAGCTACTCAGCTTCTTGGACGCTTTCTCAGGGTATAATCAGATCAGGATGCACCCAATGGACGAATGCAAGACCGCGTTTATGACGGAACGGTCTTGCTACTGCTACAAGGTCATGCCATTTGGGTTGAAGAATGCGGGGGCTACCTACCAGCGGCTCATGGATAGGGTGCTCTCGCCCATGCTGGGAAGGAACGTACACGCCTATGTAGATGACATGGTGGTTACGTCCCAAGAGAAGAAGCATCATGCAGCTGATCTGGAAGAGCTATTCACCACCATTGCCAAGTATAGGCTGAAGCTCAACCCTGAGAAATGCATATTCGGTGTGGAGGCTGGGAAGTTCTTGGGTTTCCTCTTGACAGAGCGAGGAATCGAAACTAACCCGGAGAAGTGTGCGGCGATCATGGCGATGAGGAGCCCAACGACGGTGAAGGAGGTGCAGCAGCTCACCGGTCGCTTGCAGCACTGTCCCGATTTATGTCTGCTGGGGGGAGAAAGGTCACCCATACTTCCAGTGTCTCAAGCGCAACAGCAGATTTCTCTGGACGCAGGAGTGCGAGGAGGCCTTCATTAAGTTGAAGGGATATCTGGCAAGCCCACCAGTCTTGCGAAAGCCCCAGGTAGGCATCCCTCTCCGTCTATACTTTGCTGTTACGGAGAGGGCAGTCAGTTCAGTCCTGGTGCAAGAGCAGGACCAGGCCCAGAGGCCTGTTTACTTCGTAAGTAAGGTGCTGCAAGGCCCTGAAACCAGGTACCAGGCCCTCGAGAAGGCTGCTCTAGCGGTGGTATTCTCAGCCAGAAGACTCAGGCATTATTTCCACAGCTTCACAGTGGTGGTGATGACTGATCTGCCTATCCAGAATGTATTGAAGAAACCTGATGTGGCAGGAAGGATGGTCAAGTGGGCAGTGGAATTGTCGGAATTCGATATTCAGTACGAGCCCCGAGGACCGATCAAGGGGCAGGTGTTCGCGGACTTCGTAGTCGAGCTATCATCCATCGCGACACCTGCAGAAGGACTAGATTTCCGATGGGTATTGTCGGTGGATGGCTCCTCTAATCAGCAGGGAAGCGGCGCCGGGGTCATCCTGGAAGGGCCAAACGGAGTACTGATCGAGCAGTCCCTCCGTTTCGCCTTCAAAGCTAGCAACAATCAGGCAGAGTACGAGGCCCTGATCGCGGGAATGTTGCTAGCAAGGGAAATGGGAGCAAGAAATCTGCTGGCCAAGAGCGATTCGTTACTGGTCACCGGGCAGGTTACTGGGGAGTTCCAAGCAAAGGACCCCCAGATGGCAGCCTACATGGAGTATGTACAGCTCCTGAAGACGTCTTTCGCCGAGTTTGAGTTAGTGCATGTACCAAGAGAGCAGAACGCCCAAGCAGACCTGCTCGCCAAGCTGGCCAGCTCAGGCAAAGGGGGGAAGCAGAGGACTGTCATTCAGGAGACCCTGAAGGTGCCACGCGCGTTTGTGTCAGACAACCAGGTGCTTCATGTATGCAAGTCAATGGAGCGTCTAACGATCGGTCATCGGTTGTTGACTCAAGAGACGCTGAGAGCGCCGAGGGTGAGATCGCGACCCTCAAAGATCGGTGAGTCGATGGAGGTCCACGCGGAGAAGGAACCCCACACCTGGATGACGCCATACCGGCTATACTTAGAAGATGGTGTACTCCCGCTCGATCTGGCAGAGGCAAAAAGAATAAAGAGGGGTTCAAGTAAGTTTACTCTCATAGATGGAAGCCTATTTAGATTTGGATTTTCTCACCCTGTGCAGATCTGTGTACACGGCGAGCAATGCACCAGGCTCATGTCTGAGCTGCACGAGGGGGTGTGCGGAAGCCATGTAGGTGGTCGCGCTTTGGCAAGTAGAGTACTCCGCGCGGGGTACTACTGGCCAAAGCTGAAGGAAGATTGCATAAGGTTTGCTCAGCGATGCAAACAATGTCAGCTGCATGCAGATTGGCACAAGGCACCTCCTGAGGAGTTGAGGTCCATCCATAGCCCGTGGCCATTCCATACATGGGGGATTGACATCCTAGGACCTTTTCCCCTGGCGACAAGGCAGATGAAGTTCCTCATTGTGGCCATCGAATATTTCACTAAGTGGGTGGAGGCAGAGCCAGTTGCACACATCACCGCACAGAAAGTCGAACACTTCGTCTGGAAGAACATTGTCTGCCGCTTCGAAATACCCAAGAGGCTGGTTTCCGACAATGGCACCCAGTTCACCAGTCATCAGTTGAGGAAGATGTGTGAAGAGCTAAAGATACAACAGGTTTTCGCTTCAGTGGAGCACCCACAAACAAATGGGCAGGTGGAGTCAGCAAATCGAGTGCTGCTCAGGGGGCTGAAGCGAAGGCTAGACAAGGCCAAAGGAGGCTGGGCAGAGGAGATCCCCAGAATTGTGTGGTCTTATCACACCACCCCACAGTCCAGCACCCATGAGACACCCTTCAGCCTTGTCTATGGGACAGACGCCATGATTCCTGTAGAGATACAGGAGAGCTCCCCCAGATTCTTGAACTTCGTTGCTGAAGAGTCCAATGAAGAGCGTAAGGTGAATCTGGATCTGCTAGACGAAGTGCGAGAGGAGGCCAGAGTCAGTGCTGAAGCCGTGAAGAGAAGAGTAGAGCGGAGGCACAACTCTAAAGTGAGGCCCAGGCGCTTCCAGGAAGGTGATCTGGTGATGAGAAAGGCGCATCAGAATGACATGCAGAATAAGTTATCCCCGAAGTGGACAGGCCCGTACAGAGTGGTGGAGACATTAGAGAACGGAGCCTATCGCCTAGAGACTTTGGAAGGAGGAGCAATCCCCAGAACGTGGAACGCCACCCATTTAAAATTTTATTTCAGTTAAAATTGTACAGTAATGGCGTTCTCATGCTAAAAGACACATGCTTTGTTTGTGGTGGAAACAGTTGAACAGACAAGGGGGCACTCTTTTCCCTAAAGAGGGTTTTTAACGAGGCCACCCAATTAAAGGAAAATTTCCAGCATATAAAGTGTGCTCAAGTATTAAAGTTAAAATCCTCCTTGCCCCAGGTGCAAGTGCAGGTGATTGGTTAGGCCCTACTTGCCCTAGGCGCAAGTACTGGCACCGATCTAAGTCTTCCTCACCCCAGGTGTGAGCGCAAGCAGAAAGGTTTGAAAAGCCAGGGGTGCTAGTAAGACCAACAGAGGGAAAGGAAAGGTTTTGACAAAACGTCCTTACCCACTTGGCATGCACCAATATTGGCCCAGTAAGACTCTCAGTCAGAAAACCTTTCTCACCCCAGGAGTGAGACAGGGAGTGAGCGACTCAACCCGCCAAAGGGTGATGACCTCGGGGAAAGGGAAAGGGTTAGCGAGAAACACTTCCTTTTCCCAAGACGAGGCCTCACTTTGAGCGATCGATGTCAAGGTCCTTTATGCACTTAGCGCTAGAGCGACAGAGAAAGCTAAGTAAGGGCTAAAGAGTGATCACTGATGAGTTGTCGGTAATTGGCTAGTAGTGCAAAGCAGCGCACGAGGACTGTTAAACACCAAGCTGAGGGAATAGCCAGTCGTGATCAAGCAGATCGCGCTAAGCCTGAGTATGTTAACACTTAGTCGTGCGCAAAGAATAAGAGAAGCTGATCGCGCTAAGCCTGAGTTGGTTAACACTTAGTCGCGCACAAAGAATAAGAGAAGCAGATCGCGCTAAGCCCGAGTTGGTTAACACTTAGTCGCGCGCAAAGAGTAAGAGAAGCAGATCGCGCTAAGCCTAAGCTGGTTAACACTTAGTCGTGTGCGAAAGGAAAGGTAAAGCCCCAGATCGCGCTGAACCTAAACTAGCTAACAGTTAGTCGCGCACATAAAGATCAGTGGAGTCCAAAGAAAATACAAAGAGAAATTGAGCAATTGAATCCGAGATATATCACCAGAGATGTTCATACAATTGTCAGTTACAAAGAGTTGAATGGTGCAGAAACATAAGGTGACAGAATGAAACTTTGTACAGAAGAAGTCAAAATTACAAAGGGGAGGAGATTCAGGGAGTAGGAGGCCTAAGTTTTCCATCTACCACCGAGTGATGAATGCTGAATTGCGCAAGGTCCAGGTCTGGGAGGACGCAGCGGACTTGCTCGAGCGCCAGCTCGAATCCATCAATGAGGGAATCGGCGCCCACGTTCATCAAGTTCTCTTTTTCCGCCTCCAGACTTCGCCTCGAAGCCTCTGCAGCATCCCTCTGCGTGGTAAGGGTAGCAAGGGAGGAGGCAGCCTCAGACAGCTGGCCCACTGCCTCCTCAAGCTTCTTTTCGGCAGCAGCAGTTGCCTCCTTGGCGGCCTTGAGCATCTCCACCCGCTGAGAATCCTGTTGGCGTAGGGAGGAGTTCTCAGCCTGTAACTCCTCCACCATCTGACTCCGTTCGAGCAAAGAGGAATTCTCAGCCTGTAACTCTGCCACCTTCCAGTCCAGAGGACCAACAGTCTGCCCCATCAAGATCTCCATCTTGATGGTCTCCTGGACCTGCAGCAAGTACTCCCTCCTGGCCTTCTCCACCATGCCTCGCATCAGCTCGACAGACCCCTGAGCGGCTTCAAGGTCACTGTGCAGCGACTCATTGTCGTGCTCAAGTTCCTTCACCCTTTTCTCCAGGGCTTTCTGCTTGCGATGCTGGGTGGAGAACTCCAGCGAGAGCACCACCTGCTTGGCAAGGTGTGCGTCTATCTCCTCCCCGCTCCAGTCGACGAGCTCCCCATTGCTGATGTGTTGTCGCACCATGGAGATAACTCTGCTGAAGTTCTCATGGTTGGCTCCAGCGTTGCTTGGGCGCGAGCCAGACCCACCAGGTTCAGCATTGGCGGTGGAGATTGTTCTTGGAGGCGGGGCACACTCGTTTTGAGCCGAAACACCCCCAGCAGGGTGAGCGGATGGACCAGGTGATTGGCCTGCTGGGGGGGAAGTTGGCGGTTGAGAGATTGGGGGCGATTTTTGGCTAGGAGAAGGTGGGCATGCGGGCTCTGGGGCAAGTCGAGTAGAGGGGGAGGGAGGTGGTGAACCTTCCTCTACCTCTACCACCTCGATCCCTCCAGGCTGGAGAGACGAGACCCCCTCAACCACTGTTTTCTTCCTCTGGCGGTGAATGAGGGGGGAGCCTGAGCTTTCCTCTTCCGCTGAGGCAGCAGCAGCAGGTGCCAGCGAAGAAGCCTTCACCAGTCTTTTCCTTTTCTTCCCTTGCTCGGGGCCTTCGGCTGGCGCGACCGAGAGCGGAGGGGCTTCGATTGGCTCAGTGGTGGAAGAGGAAGAGCCAGTCCCTTTGGCCGCTCGGCGTTTAGCGAGCTCCAACACCGCCAACCTCCTATCTTTCCCTGACATTGAATCTGCATAGGCAAGAAAGAGGGAAATTAGACAGCTAAGAGACGCAAGCAAGGTGAAAAGTATAAGAGCATGCATGAGGAGGTATAAATGTCCTAAGGGGCGGCAGAGAAAGAACTACCTATATATTTCTTCAGGGAAACCACATCAAACTCATCCTTGATGAGGCGAGCGGAGTCATACTTAGCCCCCAGGAGCAACCCACACAGCTCGCGCTCGTAGGGGGCCATGGTCTCGAGATCCTTGGGTTTTTTAAACTGAACCTGGGGGACCCAGTAGAGGGGGTACCCCTCGAGCAGATGAGGGCTTTGTGGGGTGGCGGATATCATGTAAAATCTGCCCTTCCAGTCTTTGAAGGACTGCTGGTACAGGCCCAGAAGCACCCGTCCAGCAACCCCGTTCAGGCTGACCCAAAACCTATCCCCTGGTTTCTTCGCCTCAAAGAAGTAAAGGAACACCTCCACCGAGGCGTTGTGCCCAAAGTGGTTACACAGGATCTGAAACGCCCGGATGAAGGCCCAGGCGTTGGGGTGGAGTTGGCAGGGCGCGACGTTCAACTCCATCATCAGCTCTTTCTCGAAGAAGGTGAAGGGGAGTCGCAGCCTCAACCTTTTGAAGATCGCGGAGTAAACAAAAACGAAGGGCACCCCATTGGTGGCCCTGTCGTCAGCGCAAATGGGCATCCCTCGGGGAGGGATGCGGACTCGGATGTGGAAGTCGTTTTCCCTGTCTATGGAACACGAGGGTTCGTCCGGGTCGTGGCTCAGAAGTGAGTTAAGATGGTCCTCAGGTAGTAAGGTAGACGTTTCAGATAGCAACACCAGAGGGGCTCAGTCATAGACTTTGGCGTTGTCATGGAATGAGGTGACAACAGGCGGTGGCGAAGCTGGTGCACTCGCGGAGGGCTGTGCACCAGAAGAAGAGGCAAGGACGCGAGCGGTCTGCTTCAAGCGAGCCATCGAGAGATAGCTGCAATGGAGGAAAACGAGGGGTCAGAAATAGAAAGGGAGAGAGTGATGGATGGTTCGGTGAAAAACAGAGAGAGGGAATGAGGGAGAAATGCCCAGGTAAAGGAGAAAGAAGAGGAGGCAGAAGTCAAAGCGGAAACATGAGAAAAACCCTAGCGCGGGTTGAGAAGAAGAAAAACAGGGAAGATGGATGCATGATAACTAGAATGATAAATGCAATCGGTAAAGATGACCAAAAAGGGGCCAGGGAAAAGAAAAACCATACCTTTGAATGATCGCAAGAGATTGGGAAGTAGAGAATTTGAAGAAAGATGGGTGCGCAGAAGAGAAGTTCGCAGAGAGTCTAGGAGTCGAATGAAGAAGATGAAGGAACAGTGGAAGGGCGCGCCAATTTGAATGAAAGAAGCGCTAGCGACGCACAGCGCTGGCCGTTGATGGGGCCACGTGTCGCGAGATTAAGAAAGGAAGTCCAAACGTTAAAGAAGCAGCACGTGAGGTGGCACGTGAGGCGGCCCCATTTGCCACGTGGATTGAGGGCACGACCACTTAGTCTCTTCGCTGAGAATGAGTTCTCGACTCGAGACTGGGGGGCTTGTGATCCGATCGGTAGTCGATAACGTCAGCATCAGAGAACCACGTGGACCGCTCGCAGGGTGACACGTGGACCAGGTGGCAGAGAGGTAGGGGGACGATCGCCAAGAGAGGTGATCGGTGGTCAGTAACCAAGTTACCACCGACAGATCAGGCGGCAGAGAGGTCGGGGGATAGATCACCCAGAATGGTGATCGGTGGTCAGTAGCCAAGTGACCACCAGCAGACCAGTTCCCAGACTCGCGCCTAGAGGCAGAGCGCGAGTAGCGAATAAACACTGATCAGTCATCGGGTGTATTGTCATCGGGGTCTCGTGTTACACGCAGTTAAACTGGGACTAAGGTTCCCAGCGAGAGCGTTACGCATGGACCTCGCATGAGCACACCTCAAGGAATCATGCACGAGAGTGGCCTGAGGGAACTAGTAAGTCGGTCAGTGATTGGTGATTCCCTCAACCCATTACGTGCGTGTCATCCAGAAGGGTAAGTCGCCTACACAGAGAGTAACGTTCGGTGAGTGCGCCTAGACCAGCCACACCCGACGACCACTCCTAAGAGTGTGCAATTTACCCAGATAAGAGAAGCATCCTAAGTTACTCCGCAAGGGCGTAGCTTAGGCGGACAAAGAGAGGCGCTAGAGCCCTTCCAGTAAGTGACACGTGTGTGGTTAGATGTGAGTTGCAGGCCTCCACGTGTCACCATCTGAGAGGGGTGCGGTCCAGACAAAAGAGCACTCCGTACCGCTAAAGGTACAGACAGGCGCAGCCAAGCGCAGACATGCGCAGACTCTCACGCTCCCCATTGCTGATTCTGAAGGTACGCTTTCTCTGAAAAGCACGACAGGGTTCTGACACATGCCAGAAAAGCATAACAGAATTCTGTTATGCCCAGAAGCAGGGAAAGAGAGATAAAAGGCAGAATCAGAGTGAGAGTGAGGGGGTAGAGAAAAAACAGAGTGCAAGTTTTTCTCACACACACATTTTTACTAAGTTTCCAGTTTCTGGTGGTTCTGTTGAACTAACTTGATCGTCGGAGTGCAAACGGCCGCTAGAGGCGCCGTCTGTGTATTTTGCAGGTCACACTTTGAAGACATCTGAGAGAGAGAGAGTTCAGAAGGTGATTCTTCAGGAGACGCAGTCGCGAAGACAGGGCAGAAAGTGTTACGAAGCGATTCACCCACGTTCAAGTTGCCGGCAGGATCATTAATTTTAAAATCATAGCGTGGGCTAAACCTTCAAAACTTTTAAGTAGCGTGGACTTAGCTTCAAAGGCATAGCATGGGTGGATGTGTACTTTACCCCCGACCTCTACAAGCATATATTGGGTGTTAAGGTTACATGCCATGCCATGATATTCAAGCGGTTGATCCTGATTACTATATGAATTTGAAATGGATGTTGGAGGTGAGTTTCAATTTACAATCTTTAAGACTTTATTAGTTATTTTTCATAGGCAACATGCACACACTTAAGGGTCAGGCCATAATATAGGAGTGTCATTGGGTACGATAAGACTGATTGTGGGTGTTGAGGGAGAGAAGTGTCAGCCTCATCTTAGAAGTGAGTGAGTTGGGGGATCTGCGTGTGTTTTGGGAAGTCATGTATAAAATTGTGATTTCAGAAATTATTAATTTACCTAGGTTTGAAGCTAATCAATGGATATAATTCAATGAGATACAAACTTATTGGGTATTATAATATCGAATTCTCTAACAAGCTTTGTTGAATATCTAATATCAATAGTTCTTTTAAACTTTTCCTAATTTTAGTATAACAAAAGTTACTTGTAGTTTCATATTCTTTCCATTCTTATCTGGTTTAAGTCTAGCAGATCTTACAACTTCATTTATATTTGTTCCACCCTACAATATAAATATGGCTCAATGAATTATATAAATGCATTTCCTTTTTCAGAGATTTACATTACCTCATTCTATGAAATAGTTGAAGTATTGGAGAATATTAGCATTTTTCCAGATGTGTTGTGACAGTTGGAAACTCAAGAGGTAACTCAATTTCAGAATATTAAAGGCTGAGGTAACTCAAGAGCTTAAAGAAAGCTTCATGGAGGAGTTTAGTGCGCGAATGGAAATGGAGTTCAAAAAGCGGTGGGAGGGTTTAGGACACTCACAGCAACCACCTATTATGGTAGAAGATGAACCACCTCCGCCTCCTATTAAGAAAGTCAGCACTAAAGGGAGTTGTTCGGTAGTTGATCTATCAGGGAATGACTTTGGCTCAACTAGCCAATGCGAATTATATGTTGAATGTAATTCTTTGACCCGACTCCTTGCCTTGGGTAAGTGTTATGAACGGGTCACAATGTTACACAATGTGCCTCTTCCTTCTAATTTCATGAAGGTCACAGTGGAGAAGGTCCTTTATGGTGATCTTGCAGTTCCTGTGCCAACATCAGAGGTCACAATTGTAGCAGAGGCATTACATACTTTCGTTGCCTGGCCTAGACATCTCGTCAGACCTATAGACTCTATGGTATATCTTTGCACTAATACTAATAGAATTATATATCAGATATATTACATTCTAACTAATTTAAGTATTTGTTTGTTTTGATGAATAGCAGGAACCTAAGACAAATCTGCCTCTTAGAAAGAAGAAAATAGTCTCCATTGATGATCCTCTGGCGGTATTGGTGGAAGTTGCTACAGCTTTAGATACAACCGTCTTAGAGGTTCCATGGGATGCCAATGTTTTTGGAAGGCATAGTAATCTACCGTTGTACGTTCACATGTCTGATTTGTTGGACCTTGCATCCGGAGATCAAGAGATTAACATAACAATTCTGCAATTATGGATTATGTAAGTTCAAATTTTAAAATCTTTATACTTTTGATTTATTAAATATATTGTTCCGGCCGGTTGACCTGGGACGTCTTTGTGCGCAACCTTGCCCGTCAGCTAGGGTCACCTTCCCTCTGGCTACCTGTGGATACCTGCAAAGAAGGACAAAAAGGCGCCCTAGCGGCTGTTTGCACTCCGACGCTCAAGTCAGCTAGCAAGAAACACCAAAAACTCTGCACCTCCGTATCGGAGCACCGTGAATGGCACTCTGAAGGTGGTAAATGAAACTGTGTATTGTGTATCTTTTCTCCTTCTGGCAAACAACCTTTCTCTAGTCCGTTGTCCGTAGCCTCAAGACTCGAGCAAGCAACTAGAGTGTATTCTGGGAAAATTTTCCAAAAGTTCGAACCCCGTTTCCAACATCCCAGGTTCTATTTAAACGCCTCTAACATTTAAAGCGTCTTAAAGCGCATTTAATTATGAAACGTTCAGCGCCTTTAAGACGTTTAAACCGCCTGAAGCATTTAAAGTACCTTAAAACGCTCGAAACGTAAACTTTAATTACCTTTAAATAGCTTTAATTACCTTATACCTGACAAATGGATGTTGTTGTTCTGACTTGGCTGCTATTACACGTGGAGGGCCTCACAGCACCGCGACCCAACTTAGGGGTATTTCGTCGTGTGAGTCCTCCTTCCTTGGAGTGCATCTGGCGCAAGGGATGACTTTTTGGGTGCCAGCTCATGCCCCCAAACATCTAGTCACTCGCTTTGAGAGCGTATCTACCTTCCTCTCGTACCTTGCACCTGGCTACCCTGGGCGTCACCCTCCTCATGAGTCGTATCTATCCCAAGGGCCTCTCTGGGGTGATATGGGCACTTCGCGAGTCAGATTGCTCTCCACTGGCGCTAGTACTATGGCCTTGAAGCCACCTTTCTCTTCCCTTTATTGCTACCCCGGGTTATCGGGGTTTGAGGCCTTCCCATGGCGTCACTCCCTCCATGGTCTTTCCTACCCATGGGTATCGGGGAGCAACACTGTGGATGCCTTGCCCTGGTGACATTTTACCTTGGCGACGCCCTACCTTAGCGACGCCTTAACTTGGCGACGCCTTCTCTAGGCAACGTCTTATCTGGGCGACGCTTCCTCTTGGCGACGCCTCGCCTTGGTGATGCTTGCACTTGGCGTGGCCTCACCGTCGCCTTGCCTAGGCGACGCCTTATGTTGACTTTGACCTTGACGATGACTTTGACCTTGACTTTGTCAACGCCCGGGTACGGGACGATACACAAGCCCCCCAGTCTCGAGCTAATTACTTGTTTTCAGCGACGTGGCACCCCAGAGAAGGCTTTGCCCCCATCGTACACGTGGCACCCCAGTGACGTGTCATTCTCTAGTCAGCGGACGTGACCAACTTCGTACCGCTGCTGTGACACTCTCCGTACTGGTGATGTGACCTTCTCTGTATTGGATATGTAACATTCTATGAGCGGGAAAAACAACGCTTTGAGCTATACTCTCAATCTCTTGACACGTGGCCTAATCACACGGTCACGGTTTGGCGCCTCTTGCGCTTCAAGTTGATACTTAATCCCTCGACACGTGGCTCAATCGCACGGTCCCAAATTAGCGCCTCTTAGGTTCCAAGTGCAACGTTTAAGACTTCGAAATCCTGCGCCTCAAACACTGTTCTATTCACTCATTCGCATTGTGCGCTGTTGTTCATCTCTCTTTCTTTGAAGTTGTAGCGATCGCTGCTCCCTCTGCGCCTCATCAACAACCACCGACCCCCACGTTCAAAGGTACGATTTTTCTACCTCCATGGCTCTTTCTCTTGATTTATGATCTCCGATATAATTGCCTGGGACCGTCTGTGCTTCTGCATTTCTACATTTCTTTCTCTCATCGTGCTTCTACGCTCTCTTCTCCCTCTTTCTGGGTTTCTTCGCGTGGGTGGCGTTTTCTAGGGTTTGTCTTCCCCTTTCTGCCTTGGTCTTGCTTGTTAAAACCCCTTTCCTTTCTTCTTTCTTCAGCTATTTAATCGCATCATGGTGCGCTCGAAAACGAAGTCCAGTCCTCCCCCCAAGATCAACTACAAGGCCCTCTATAAATGGGCCTCTGACGATCTCTTAAACGAATGCACCACCTTGACAACGATCGAGGATGTGGAGAACCATCGGGGTGACCCTCATTTATACAACTTCAATGCCTTCTGTCGCACCAATGATGCCCACATCTCCGTCCGCTACGGCACACCCGGGGAACCCGTTTGTGTGGATGATAGGCCTAGGGGTAGGGCCCCCTTTTTCTTTATGTACCAAACAGTATTCAAACGCGTTGGTGTGCGCCTTCCATTTACACCCTTCGAGAGGGAACTCCTCACGGAGATCAACATGGCCCCTGCCCAGCTACACCCTAATAGCTGGGCCTTCGTCCGGGCCTTTCAAATTCTCTGCGGATATCTGGGCGTTCCCCCTTCTGTGGACGTCTTTCTTCATTTCTTCGAGGTGAAGAAACAAGGGAAAAGCCTCTGGGTGAGCTTTTCCGGGATCGCCGGCAGGATAATCCTCTCCCTCTTCCAGAACTCATACAAAGGCTGGAAAGGGAAATTCTTTAGGGTGTGCTGCGCCAAACAGGACCCCACAGCCTTAGATGGCTTTCCCCTATACTGGACAGAGCACCCCAAGCTGCTCAAGCCTAAGACCCTGGATGAGCTGTCCTCCGCTGATAGGGGGGTATGTGAGGCCTTGGCTGGCCTGAAGATTGTTTGACAGGCTGAGGCTCATAGCGTGTGAGTACAACACGCACACCCTGTCCACCTATTTTGGTAGGGAGGCTCGTTCCTTGTTGCTTTTTTGTTCTTCCTTTCTTATCTGTGCTTTATTGCATCATGCTTATACTGCTGGCCTTCTCCACATGTTTCCCTCGTTGCTAAGTGTTCGTTTGTACTCTTTATATTTCATTTACCTATGGGCCTTGTGGATCTGTATAACTGCGTTGGTGGTGGGATTGGCATTCTGTGCTTTGTGTGTAAATGACGCCTTGTGTTTGGCTTGGTGTGGCTTTAACCTTTGTTCTTTGGTTTGTCTGAATGCAGGATCAGTGATGGATTCGTCTAAGAGGATGGTCCTGGCGAAAGCATTGAAGGCTCGTGCCCCCAAGGCTGGCGCCTCCACCATCCCCACTGCTGACCCAAACCTCCTACTATCCTCGCCCTGACCAACACCAACCACCACCGAAACTCCACTAGACCCATCTTTACCACCTCCACGTAGCCCCCAAACACTTCAAACGCCTAATTCACCTCCACCCATCGCCGCAGTCCCACTGGTTGTGGCCTCATCACCTGCTCCAGCCCCCCTTGACAAAGGGAAGAGGGTGCTGGAGGTCCTCTCCGATGACGAAGACTCCGGCGGTGGGGTAGTCTTCAAGAGGAGAAGGGCTGCTAGGGTTCCCATCCTACCAGCAACATCCCCACAAGGAGGGGAGTCCTTCAGGGACAATCCCCCTAGCGCCACCTCTCCCCAACCCATAATAGTCCAAGAGGAAAAAGGCGATGGGGCCGAGTCTGCTCCACCTCCACCACCAGTAGAGGTCTCTGCTGTTCCTGCCTCCGTTTCTGCTGCCCCAGAGCTTATTGTCATTCCTCCTCCAATCATGCATTTGATGAGGGGCTTCAACGGAGGGTTGATGCCAGAAGGCTCCGATAGGAGAGAAGGAAATCCTTATCATTTGGGAGCCTTCTTGGTCGTGGCCCTTGATTGGCGCACCCAAGCTAGGAATGCTGCTTCAAACACACGAGCCTTCCAGGCCCTGAAAGAAGAAGTGGCCGCTGTGAAGGAGGAGAAGGAAGCTTTGGGACGCCAAAATGAGGCCTATCAAGCCTCTCTGAAGTTGGCCCAAGAGGCCAAAGAGGAGGCTGACAGGCAACTAAATGAGGCGATGGAAATCCAGGATGATTTCTACGTCCGGGAGGTGTCTCTCCAAGTTCAAGTAACGGATCTCCAAGACATGGCCGAGGCTTCCGAAGAGCTTCAGAAGAACTTGGAGGATCAGTGCTATAGGCAGGCGGAGAGACTGGAGAGGATGGAGGAGGAAATGGCTACTAAGGTCAAGGCCTTGGGCATTCTCCAGGTCGATCATGACATGCTGCAAACTGAGGTCAATAGGCTCCAAGTTGAGAAGGAGGCTCTGGAGAAGCAGGTGGCCTCCGGGGACTCTACCATCGAGGAGTTGGAGAAGGTCAGGAAGGAACTTATCGACGACATGGCCGGCACCTTCGAGGAGGGATTCAAGGAGGCTTTGGCCCAAGCCGCCTGCGAGAACCCGGGGATCAATGTTTCAAATTGCGATCCCACCCACCATGTCGTCGACGGACAAGTCGTGCCTCTCGAGTTGGATGACTGAACCGCCAACTCTCAGCTGCCACCTTTACCTTTTGTGCTTTTTTATTCGTTCTTGATAACCTTGTAAATATTTTGAACCATTTGCACTTTGTTGGAACAATGGGTTTCGTATAACGATTGCATACTGCTGAGGCGTTGAGCGCTGTTTGCCTGATATCTTCGCCTTTCTTCTTCATTTTTGTATGTTTCAACTGATTTACCTGTACTTTACCTGTTTCTTTCGCTGTGTTGGGCGATCCCGTACGTGCGACGCACGCAAAAGTCGAGACCTGCTCCGGGTCTAAACTCTTGGGACAAGGTCGCACTTCAATGCCCACGCCCATGGAGAGGCCTGTCTAACAGCGCCGTATCGTCCATGGAGTGTCTTAAACACCAAGGCGATCTGTCCCTTAATTCTTGGTGCTTGGCGCCCACGCCTAAGGAGAGGTCTACCACAGCAGCGCCGTATCGTCCTCAGGGTGTTTAGAAACGCCAAGCACTGGGAAGACTCGAAGCCCCCCATGGGGTCGCTCCCTCCATGGTCTTTCCTTCCCGTGGGTATCGGGGAGCAACCCTGCCGGTGGCTCACTTGGCTTCCGGCAATCTCGCCTCCCTCCATAGTCCTTCCTACCTGTGGGTATCGGGGAGGCGACACCGCTACTTCTGGCGATCTCGTCTCCCTCCACAGTCTTTCCTTCCTGTGGGTATCGGGGAGGCGACGCCGCTACTTCTGGCGATCTCATCTCCCTCCACAATTTTTCCTTCCTATGGGTATCGGGGAGGCGACGCCGCTGATGCCTTATACTGGCGACGCCTCGAGCGTCTTATACTGGCGACGCCTTCAGCGTCTTATACAGGCGACGCCTTCAGCGTCTTATACAGGCGACGCCTTCAGCGTCTTATACTGGCGACGCTGTCAGCGTCTTGGCGATGCTTGGTGCGATCAACCTGTTGACTTTGACCTTGGCATTGACTTTGACTTCGACTCTGGTCGACGCCTGGGGGCGCGGCACTTGCCGTAGCGGAAAGCTTAAGGTCTCGCCCACACCATCCACGTGGCATTTCTCATATGGCTGATGGGATGTTCCCTCACTTGACTTGATCTTGACATTTTCTGAGCCTCTGACAAGATGCTCCCATTCTCGACGGCGCATCGTACCCTTGGGAATTCTGTCGACGCGACGTTTTCTGAATGTTAACCAGTGACGCCAGGGTCATCCTCCCATCCCCTGACACGTGGCTCGATCGCACGGTGCTCCCTTTTGCGTCGTTTGGCGCTCCAACTGTAATATTTAGGTCTTTGAAATCTTGTAGCTGAACCCATCATCTCTGTGTTTTCGCACCCTCCTTGCACCGCTCCTCTTCCACACAAAGAGTTCCTTCTGCGTTCTTTCCAGTTGGCGTTTTTCTCCCGCCTTCCTAACGCGTTATTCTCCTTAGATCTTCCAGCTCCTTCACTGATACTTTGTGCCGACATGTCTACCCATCCTCCTCCCCCTAGGGTTAACCCCAAGGACCTTTATGCATGGTCCTCGCGCGACCTCCTCGACGAGTGCTCCAGCTTACTCTCTACCAGGGTCGTGAGGGAACATGGGGGATCCGTGCTCCTACGTTCATCTTGCCTTCGCGAAGAGGCATGATGACGATATCACCGTGCTCCCTTGCACCTTAGGGGAGCCGGTGTGCGGAGACGAACGGGCCAACGACAGGGTCCCCTTCTTCTACTTCTACCAGGTGGTCTTCAAAAGCATCGACGTGCGCCTGCCCTTCTCCAGGTTTGAGAGGGAACTACTGACAGAGATTAATGCTGCTCCAGCCCAGTTGTACCCTAATAGCTGGGCTTTCGTCAAAGCCTTCGACATACTATTTGGCTTTCTGGGGTGCGCACCCTCGGTTGACATCTTTCTTCACTTCTTTGAGGTGAAGAGGCAAAGGAACAACCTCAGGGTGACCCTCAGCAACTCCCTTCCAAAACTCCTTCAAAGGGTGGAAGGGTAGATTTTTCAAAGTTTGCTGTTCCGATCTTGTGCCTTCCGCCCTGGATGGTTTTCCACTATACTGGGTGAGGGAGACGAGAGCCTTGAAGTCCAAGCCTTTCAAGAGGCTACCCTTGAACGACTAGGTGGCATGCCGGATCCTGGCTGAGGCGGGGGGCTTTGACGCTGCCACTTTGATTAGCTTGGAGTACAACGCCGAAGCCTTGGAGAAATATATATGTACGAGAGATTACCTTAGAACCTCCCGCTCCTCATCTTTACTAAATCTTTGCATGTCCTGTCTTGTGGTGCCTTCACCATGCTTGCTTTCTTCGGTGCAGCTTCGAAGATAAACCGGCAACAGAGGTCACAGCTTACCTAGGCGCTAAGGGCCGAGAACGGAGCTTCGTCCTCCTCCCATCTAGACTCCGGAGGCCACTGAGAGGTGGCCTGTTTGCACTTTTCGTACGAGCATAGGGCATGTACATGTTTGCCTCATTTGTCTCATTCGCCTTTATCTCCAACTTTATTTGTAATCTTAACTCTTGCGCCATGTTTTGATTTCTGTAATGCCGCTCCTTTACTCTTGCACACTCTCGTCTACATTCGCTTCCTCTGACATGCTGTGCGCGTTTCCTCCGTTATATTTCTTGGCGACGCCCCCTTCTTGGCAACGCGTATGTTTGGCGACGCCCCATTCTTGGCGACGCGTATGTTTGGCGACGCCCCCTTCTTGGCGACGCGTACGTTCGGCGACGCCTGTCGCCACCTCGAGTCTTTGTCTTTTATCTCTTTACCTCTTGATCTTACACCTCGAGTGGGAAGAAGATAAAAACTGAGGCAAGGTTTTTCTTGAACTTCTTTTCTTTTTATTTGGGTGACCTCGTTAAAAAACCCCCCCAAGAGGGAAAAAGAGTGTCCCCTACGATAAGATTGTTACATGGCTGTTCACTTACATAATTCAACCAAAATAAAACTTCAAATTGGCCGCATTCCAGCTGCGCGGAATGGGACCCCCTTCCAAAGTCTCTAGGTTGTACGAACCATTCCTCTTAGCCTCAGTGATTCTAAAGGGTCCGGTCCACTTGGGAGACAATTTATTTTCTAGCTCATATGGGTGAGCCTTCCTCATAACTAAGTCGCCAACCTGGAAATGTCGTGGCTTCACCTTGGAGCTATATTGTCGTTCTACTCTTCTCTTCACTGCCTCGGCCTTTATTCTTGCTTCTTCCCTGGCTTCGTCCATTAGGTCCAGATTGACCCGCCTCTCTTCGTTGGATTCTTCAGCCACGAAATTCTGGTAACGTGGCGAGCTCTCGTGAATCTCAACCGGGATCATCGCGTCTGACCCATATACTAAGTTGAAAGGCGTCTCCATGGTGGAAGATTGGGGCATGGTGTGGTATGCCCATACAATCCTTGGCACTTCCTCCGCCCACGCTCCTTTAGATTTTTCTAGCCTTCTCTTTAGTCCTCTCAGCAAAACTCTATTCGCTGACTCTACTTGCCCATTAGTCTGGGGGTGTTCGACTGATGGGAACACTTGCTTGATGCCTACCTCTGCGCACAGGTTTCTCAACTGTTGGCTGGCGAACTGGGTTCCATTGTCGGATACCAGACGCCTAGGCACGCCAAAGCGACACACAATGTTCTTCCAAACAAAGTGTTGCACCTTGTGCGCAGTAATCTGGGCCACGGGCTCCGCCTCTATCCACTTGGTAAAGTATTCAATGGCAACGCTCAAATACTTCATCTGTCTTATCGCCAATGGGAATGGACCTAGGATGTCAATCCGCCACGTATGGAAAGGCCACGGGCTGTATATGGATCTCAGCTCCTCTGGCGGCGCCTTATGCCAATCAGTGTGTTTCTGACACTGCTTGCAACGCTGGGCGTGCCGCACGCAATCCTCTATTACTGTTGGCCAGTAGAAACCTGCGCGTACCACCTTAGAAGCTAAAGACCTTCCCCGCACGTGACTCCCACAAATGCCTTCGTGGAGCTCCGCCATTATTCTGGTGCACTCGTCGCCGCTTACACACGTTAGGATGGGTGGGTGAACCCATGTCTGAACAATACTCCATCCACTGGGGTGTATCTTGTGGCATTCCTCTTAACCTTCTTGCCCTCCTCTGGTTCCGCTAGGAGAACCCCATCCGCCAGATACCGTCTGTATGGCGTCATCCAGGTGTCTCCTTCGGCTAAAGCATATATCTGCGCATGCCTTCCTCCTTCAGGCGTGTCCGCGTATGTGCTGATATGGGGCGTCTTTACCGTATCCTGAGTCAAGGAACGATGACTCCTTGGCCTCCCTCTCGCAGTGCTAATATGGAGGACATCCACCCTGTTGTCTTCCACAAATTTTCTCGGAGCTTTGAGTGTCTCTTGGATTACTGTCCTCTGCCTGCCCCCCTTGCCTGAGCTGGCCAGCAAGTTAGCTCTGGCATTCTGTTCTCGTGGGACATGTATTAGCTCAAGAGCGCTAAATGCTCCCTTCAACAGTTGGACGTACCTTAAATACGCCGCCATTTGTGGGTCTTTTGCTTGGAACTTACCCGATACTTGTCCCGTAATCAGCTGTGAATCACTTTTCACCAAGAGGTTCTGCGCGCCCATCTCCTTAGTCAGGAGCATCCCTGCAATCAGTGCTTCGTACTCAGCCTGATTGTTGCTTGCTTTAAAGGCGAAACGCAGAGCTTGCTCAATCAGCACACCATTGGGTCCCTCCAAGACTATCCCTGCACCACTTCCTTGCTTATTGCAAGAGCCGTCGACCGAGAGCAACCACTGCGAACCCGCCTCCACCACTTGTTCGCCCCCGGGCGAGAGCTCTGCCACAAAATCTGCATATACCTGTCCTTTGATGGATCCTCTGGGCTCATACTGGATGTCAAACTCTGACAACTCCACCGCCCAGCGCACCATCCTTCTCGCTACGTCAGGTTGGGAGGTTCGTCATCACCACTACTGTAAAACTGTGGAAGTAGTGGCGGAGCCTCCTGGCCGAAAATACCACGGCCAACGCTGCCTTTTCCAGCGACTGGTATCTCGTCTCTGGGCCTTGTAAGGCCTTGCTCACGAAATAGATGGGCTTTTGAATTTGGTCCTGCTCCTGGACCAGCACAGAACTGATAGCTCGTTCTGTTACCGCGAAGTATAGCCGAAGGGGCACGCCTGCTACTGGTTTTTAAAGGACCGGTGGCGTCGCCAAGTACTCTTTCAACTTGATGAAAGTCGCTTCACATTCGTCGGTCCATGCAAAGCGACTATTCCTTTTAAGGCACTGGAAATAGGGGTGCCCCTTCTCTCCTCCCGTAGAAACAAACCTTGATAATGCCGCCATTTGCCCTGTCAATTGCTGCACTTCCTTTACTGATGTCGGGCTTCGCATGGCGATGATGGCTGCGCACTTGTCCGGGTTTGCCTCAATTCCTCTTTCCGTGAGCATGAAGCCTAAAAACTTCCCTGCCTCAACCCCAAAGACACATTTCTCAGGGTTCAGCTTGAGGCGATACTTCGAGATGGTGGCAAACAACTCTTCCAGGTCTGTTGTATGTCGCTTCCTATCGGGCGAAGTTACCACCATGTCGTCTACGTAGGCTCGCACGTTCCTTCCCAACATGGGCGCCAGGACTTTGTCCATTAGCCTCTGATAGGTGGCGCCCGTATTCTTTAACCCGAACGGCATTACTTTGTAGCAGTAGCTACACGTCTCGGTCATGAACTCTGTTTTACCCTCATCTCTCGGGTGCATCTTGATCTGATTATACCCCGAAAAAGCTCCAAGAAACTTAGCATTTCACAGCCTGAAGCACTATCCACCAGGGCATCAATGCTGGGTAGTGGATACGAGCCTTTAGGGCATGCCTTGTTCAGGTCCGTGAAGTCTACACACATCCTCCACTTCCCATTCGCCTTCTTCACTAGGACGACATTGGCCAGCCACCCGGGGTATTGGATTTCCCGTATGTGTCCGGCGCTCAACAGCTTCTGCGTCTCTTCCCTTATCACAAGTCGCCTCTCTTCATTAAACTTTCTCCTTCTTTGTCGCACGGGGCGGACCGTGGCGTCCATGCTAAGGTGATGGCATAGAAAGTCAGGGTCGATTCCCGGCATGTCTGAGGCGGACCATGCGAAAGCATCTAAATGACGTGAAATCACCTCCGCCACTTCATCCTGCTCTTCCTGGATCAACAAACGCCCTAGCTTAAACGTTTTGGCGCCAATCTGCCTCTCCACCACGTTGGCAGCCGGCTGATCCCTGCTATCTTCCTTAAGGGGCGTCGCCCGGTAGTGCTTTCCAGGCGTCGACTCTTCTACGGGCGATGTGTCGTCAGGCCCCTCCTCCATGGGCGCGTCTGCTTCGGGCGTCGCCCTCACGGGTGTGGCCTCGCCAGGCGTTGGCTCCGTGGGCGTCGCCTCATTCAAGGGTTCTATCTCCATCGTCGTGTCAGCACTTGACGGACGTTCGAACACCATGAACACGCCTCTCTTCGTTTTCAGGCTATTCTCATAACATTTCCGCGCTTCCTCCTGATCTGACTTGATGACGATCACTTTGCCACTGAGATCCGGCAGCTTCATTTTCATGTGGCGCGTGGAGGCTACTGCGTTCAGCCTGTTCAACGCCGGTCTGCCCAACAAGATGTTGTAGGCTGAGTTGGCGTTTACGACTAAGTACCTAATGTTTTCGGTACGTAAGGCCGCTCCATCCGAAAATGTCGTCCTCAATGACAGGTAGCCTTGTACTTCCACCTGGTTGTCAGCGAACCCATATAAGCACCCTGTGTAGGGTCTCAAAAGGTCAGGAGACAACCGCAACTTGTTGAATGTCGACCAGAACATAACATCTGCGGAGCTTCCTTGGTCGACTAGAACCCTGTGCACCTTTCTGTCGGCCGTGACGACCGAAATGACCACGGGGTCATTATCGTGCGGCACAACATCCTGTAGATCCGTCCTCGTGAACACGAGGTCTGACTCCCACGGGTTACCCGAGATTCTTTCTTCAATTGAATTGACCCCCCTCGCATATTTCTTCCGTTGGGAGGCAGTGGGTCCTCCCCCGGAAAAGCCACCAGCGATGGTGTGGACTTCGCCAAGGACAGGCATCTCGTGCGCTTGTTCTTCCACTGGTGCTGGCAGGGTTGCGGTCGTGGCGGGCTCTGCGACGTAATCCTTCAAAAATCCGCTTCTGACCAACTCATCTAGCTGGTATCCCAGCGACAGGCAGTTGTTGATGTGATGACCGAAAGCTTCATGGAACTCGCACCAAAAGTCCTTGCGAGGCCCTAACACCTTGTCGGTCTTCGCCGGTCGCCTCAACCTTTCAGCTATATTGGGCACAGCAATCAGATCCTTCAATTCCACCACAAAGTCGTACCTCGCTGGCCTGGCCCTTTCCCTAGCCGGGCGATTTCCTCCTGCTGGACCCCTGGGCTGGGGTTTTCTTGTCTCATAGGGGCGTCTCCCATATGGCTTCTTCCTCCCCGTCGTGGTCTCGTTGACCCTGACGGGTTGAGCCCGCATCTGCGCTCTCGGGCGTGAGGGTACAACGCTGGTGCGCTTCTCACACACCTCTCCCTCAGAGGCGATATGCTCCACCGCGCGACGCCTTCTTTCAGCGAAGGTCCTGGGTCGATTGCGAATGATGGATTCGCAAAAAGGTCCGGGACACACGCCCTTTCTGAAGGCGTACACGATCATGGGCTCTTCCGTAGTACCAACCTTTACTACCTGGGCCCCGAAACGGTTGATGTACTCCTTCAAGGTCTCTCCTTGATATTGTTTCACATCAAACAGGTCATACGAAACTGGCGGCAGGGCTCTGTTCGCTAAGTATTGCTCCCTAAACAACCGCGACAGCTGTTGGAAGGAGGTGATATGGCCGTTTGGAAGGCTGATGAACCAGTCCATGGCCATCCCCGTCAAGGTGCTCATAAAGAGCTTGCACCTCACGGCATCGGAGCCGCCTACTAGCATCATCTGCGTGTGGAAAGCCGTGAGGTGCGCCTCAGGATCCTCCATCCCGGTGAAGATCACCTTGGGTCCTGCGAACGTGTTGGGGATCACAGCTTCCAGAATCTCCTGCGAGAAGGGTGTGGAAAACTCCCTTGGTGGGGTGAGAGGCTCGGTCTCATTTTGGTCACGTTGCCCTTGGTTATCGCCCAAACCACGACGCAACTCTTCATTGATACGATGGAGCTCATCGTTTCTCACGTGGGAAGCCATGAGATCCGCCTGCATACGCTCTTGCTCCGCCCTTGATTCCGCCATTTCATCTTGTAGCCCCCGCATCATGTCCATGACCTGTTGCATGGACATTTCCTCGCCTGCTGTGCACGTGGAACCTTGTCTCGTGCCCCTCATTCTTCACTGCTTTCCTCTAAAACTTCCTCAGTCGTTATGGTAGCTCTGATAAATTGCTTGAAACTTGCGATGGGACTAATGTTTTAAATCGACCCCACGGTGGGCGCCAAATGTTCCGGCCGGTTGACCTGGGACGTCTTTGTGCGCAACCTTGCCCGTCAGCTAGGGTCACCTTCCCTCTGGCTACCTGTGGATACCTGCAAAGAAGGACAAAAGGGCGCCCTAGCGGCCGTTTGCACTCCGACGCTCAAGTCAGGTAGCAAGAAACACCAAAAACTCTGCACCTCCGTATCGGAGCACCGTGAATGGCACTCTGAAGGTGGTAAACGAAACTGCGTATTGTGTATCTTTTCTCCTTCTGGCAAACAACCTTTCTCTAGTCCCTTGTGCGTAGCCTCAAGACTCGAGAAAAGCAACTAGAGTGTATTCTGGGAAAATTTGCCAAAAGTTCGAACCCCGTTTCCAACATCCCAGGTTCTATTTAAACGCCTCTAGCATTTAAAGCGTCTTAAAACGCATTTAATAATGAAACGTTCAGCGCCTTTAAGACGTTTAAACTGCCTGAAGCATTTAAAGTACCTTAAAACGCTCGAAACGTAAACTTTAATTACCTTTAAATAGCTTTAATTACCTTATACCTGACAAATGGATGTTGTTGTTCTGACTTGGCTGCTATTACACGTGGAGGGCCTCACAGCACCGCGACCCAACTTAGGGGTATTTCATCGTGTGAGTCCTCCTTCCTTGGAGTGCATCTGGCGCAAGGGGTGACTTTTTGGGTGCCAGCTCATACCCCAAACATCTAGTCACTCGCTTTGAGATCGTATCTACCTTCCTCTCGTACCCTGCACCTGGCTACCCTGGGCGTGACCCTCCTCATGAGTCGTATCTATCCCAAGGGCCTCTTTGGGGTGACCTGGGCACTTCGCGAGTCAGATTGCTCTCCACTGGCGCTAGTACTATGGCCTTGAAGCCACCTTTCTCTTCCCTTTATTGCTACCCCGGGTTATCGGGGTTTGAGGACTTCCCATGGCGTCACTCCCTCCATGGTCTTTCCTACCCATGGGTATCGGGGAGAAACATTGTGGATGCCTTGCCCTGGTGACATTTTACCTTGGCGACGCCCTACCTTAGGGACGCCTTAACTTGGCGACGCCTTCTCTATGCAACGTCTTATCTGGGCGACGCTTCCTCTTGGCGACGCCTCGCCTTGGTGATGCTTGCACTTGGCGTGGCCTCACCGTCGCCTCGCCTAGGCGACGCCTTATGTTGACTTTGACCTTGACGCTGACTTTGACCTTGACTTTGTCAATGCCCGGGTACGGGACGGTACATATATTAGTACTAACTTATTGAAATTTAGGTATCTTTCCGGATTATGCTTTGATAAGGGGAAACACAATATATATGGGTTTTTAGACCCTCAAATCACTCAATCAATTGGAAACAAGAAGTCAGAAACACAAACATACATCATCATTGCCTTAAAGAATGGTGGAAAACACATTTATTTTGCTCCGTACATCCATGAGTAAGTTCTTATTTATTAAATAAGTTTTAATAAATTATTGAAATAAGAGAAACTAATTAACTGATTTGTTATACAGGCGTCATTGGCAACTATTGATCATATCTGTTCAAGATCATACCGCTACATGGTTTTGCTCCTTACATAAAAAACCTCCTACCTATTTTAAAAACATTATAGATAGGTACGATAGTTTCATTTAACATTTATTATTACTTATATATTATATAATTTTATGTATTCTAACATGAAATCTTATTATTTTAGTGCTTACTCTGCATATAATATGTTGTGTGGGAGGAGAACTTCAAACGCACAAAAACTCACTTGGATGTACCTTAAGGTATTTAAAGTATATTTGTTCACTTAATTTAATGTGTTTCACTCATTCATTTAATACATTTATTTTCACATGCAATCCAACAGGCAACCTGAAAATTATGAGTGCGGTTATTATGTTATGCAGTGGATGTTGACTATTTTGCAAGCTGAAATTAAGAAAGGTTAGGATAAGGTAATACCTCTACAATAAACACTTTAAAATTTCAGATTTATTATTCATGCACTAATTCAAAAAATGTCAAATGTCACAGTTCTTCAACGACCAACACCCGCTAGATTTAGAAGCATTGGAGTATGTGAGAACAACATAGTCAAAGTATTTTGTAACCATGTATAACACTCTAGTATAGATAAATCATTATAATGACAAATTTTTTCATATATTAGCAAAACTTTTTTCTATAATGTTATAACTTGTTGTATGTAATTTTTATATTTAAATTATGATTTGAAATGTTTTTATTTTCTGGAATTGAAATTTTATGCAGGTTTGAGATTTCTTTAAAATCAAATAATATTTTTTTAAACAATACATATAACGACGGTTCCACTAGGAACCGTCTTTAAAAATGCCTATTTACAACGACGGTTCCTATGGGAACCGTCTTTAAAAGCCCTTAATTTTTCAAAAAAAATAAAATTAAAAGCCATCTTTAACGACGGTTGTGGAAACCGTCGTTATAAGTAGGAGTTTTAACGACGATTCCAGAACCGTCGTGAAAAATCAAACCTTTTAACGACGCCCACAATAACGACGGTTCTGAAACCGTCTTTAAATGTTGATTTTAACCGTCGTTAATTTATCTTTTTGTACTAGTGGTTAGTGATATTTGTTCAAGTATGCAACACCAATACATGAATTTTACCATGTAGTATGGTGTAAACGGTTGTGATGTATTCTCAAGGGTTTTTTTGGGGGTGGTCGGGTGGCGAGGTTAATCTTGTTGGGGTGCTTCTCATATTGTTTGTTGTTTGTCATCTTAGAGTAAAAGTACTTAACTTTGTTAGGAGTATTTAAATTCCTTTAAAATACACTTCGTAACATATGTAGCCTTTGTTGTAACCAATTTTCCAGATTTCGTTGGAGGGCTTTAAGGCGTTACAGGGCTTCTCTGGTCTGCAAAGGTTTCAGATTCACAAGGCATATGTAGCACTTGATCGTCTGCCATCAGCTCATACTTGGTAAGTAGATATTATTATATATATAGTCTGTCATCATCCATGCGTTTAATACAAATACAATGTCTGCATGATGAGTTTCAGCCATCCTAATTGCTTATCACTTTCAACTTCCCCTTCAATCAACTTGACCTTCCTGAGTATACCTCTTGGGAACAACTTCAAGAACATTTGTTACTTGCAATTCATGAGGCAAGTGAAGGGTTTGGTTTTGGTTGATCAGTATTTTGGTGAGATATTTTTGCACAACGATCCCACCATCGGTATCTCCAACCTGTCATTCGGAGGTCAAACATCTATTTCCTTATATATATATATATAAACATTGCATTTATTGTCATTTTTTATGTTAGGTTAGCATTTTGTTGTAGTATTTACTATGTTCTATGGAGACAAAATTGCATTAATATCATCACACTGGACAAAACCCGAACCAGGGTCAGGCTTACATGGAGTTGATGGTCCATTTGTCCCGATAAAAAGTTATACTTAGTTAATTTTATAAGTTTTTTAAAAAATGTTTCTGAAATTATTATTTTATTTTACGTTATGACTATGAATCTCTCTCTCTTTATATATATATATATATATATATATATATATTATGTAAAGTTATAGTTAGTTAATTTTATAAGTTTTTTAAAAAATGTTTCTGAAATTATTTATGAATATGAATCTCTATATATATATATATATTTACGTGTGTCTTTCATTTGATCAGGGAAAATACTTTTTGCTTAGTTGGTCCAACTGATCCGAACTCCATATGCTTTTGTTCAAATATCATTGCATTTTCTTGCTTAAAACCACCTAAACTAAACTTAACCATTTCATTTACCGTATTAAAAGAATTAATATAAATTATTAATGTTAATCTATTTGTGTGCAGTTGAGAAAACAAGATATTGAAGCTAGACTTTCGGGTGAAGATCAAAGTTGGGTCCAAAAACCATGTGAGTATGTTAGAAAGCCGATTGCCTATCTCAATTGTTTATTTAAAATATTATTTTTTTCAAATTATAGTTATATTATGTAAATTACATTGAAAAGAGAAATGGATATGTAAATTGTAAAATGTAAAATTCTCTAAACCAACAAAACAGAATGTAGCAAGTATCATCACAATTCAAAACCATTTTAATGATTCTTTATTTACATTTTTTTAAACAATAAAAACATGTAGTTTACAGTTAGAGACCACAACATAAGAATGTATACCAAATAATAAAAAATCCATTTGAACTAAAGAATTAGGTTCATCAAAACAAACCTATCACTGTTAAGTAGCTGACCTCATTAGCCTTTCACGGGATATTGGAATTTAAATCTATAACCCTTTTAGGTTAACCTATAACAAAACCACAAAGGTGGTATTTAAAAAATAAAATCAAATATATTTTTTCTTTCAATTTTAGATGTCCTCTAGAATTGATTCACACATAATTAAGAGGAAATAGGAAAATTGT